>NC_052358.1:51673283-51724885 GCF_009727055.1 Benincasa hispida
TGTGCCAGCCAAACAAGGTCCGTTCCGCAAAACCGTCGAATGGCATTACGACTTTTTCTCACCGTTCTGAAACCCCTGGGGTCCGTTTTTCAATTTTCGCCCGCCGATAAGTTGTGGCACAAACAAATTGAGTCCCAGGGCACCCCCGCTGGCTCGATAGTCGTTTGGGGAAACCAAAACGGACTAAGTGCCCACAATCGTTTGTGCACACGGCTTTTTTCATCGTTTCTGAAACACCGGGGTTGTTTCAAATTTTCGCCCAGAGGAATGTTCAAACACAAAAATAAAAGTGGGCTCCGGGGCACGCCCCGCCAGGGCCCAATAGCGTGTTGGGGCACCAAACGAGGCTCTGTTCCCAATACGCCGGGTGCGCGCATGAATTTTTCTCATCGTTTTTGAACCGCATGGGGTCTGTTTCATTTTTTGCCCACCGGAAAAGTCGTGCACAAAAATTTGGCTCCGGCATCCCGCGCAGGGCTCAATAGCCGTTTGGGGCCACAAACTAGCTATGGTCCCAAACCATTGCGCGCCCAGCTATTTCTTATCATTCTGAACACATGGTCGCGTTTTCAAATTTTCGCCCGTGGAAAGTTCGCGCACAAAAAATTGGGCTCTGGAGCCACCCTCGATGGGCCCCGATATCCGTTTGGGGAACCCAATCGAGGGCCGTCCCAAAAACCGTTGCGCACATGGTTTTTTCTCATCTTTTTGAACCTCTGGGTTCGTTTTAAAATTTTTCACCCCCCGGAAAAGTTTGCGGACAAAAATGGCTCGCAGGTACCCCAGCCGGCACTATAGCCCGTTTTGGGCACAAACGAGCTCCTTCCCAAAATCGTCGTGCACATGGCTTTTTTCTCATCTTTCTACACCCTTGGGTCTGTTTTCAACATTTTTGTCCCATCGGAAAGTTCTCGGACAAAATTGGACCCGGGAAATCGCCTCATCGAGACCGATAGCCGTTGGGGCAGTAGAAGAGCTCCATTCCCAAAATCGTCTCGCACAGGACTTTTTTCTCCCTCGTTCTTAACCCAGCGTCCGTTTTCAGATTTCGCCCGCCGAAAGTCTCTGCGACAAAAATGTGAGCCTCGGGCAGCCCCCTTCGGTGCAAGATAGCCGATTTGGCGGACCAACAAGAGCTCCGTTCGCAAAACTGTACTAAGGCGAATTTTTTCTCATCGTTCTTAACCCTTGGGTGTTTTCAACTATTTTTCACACTGCCGAAAGTTCGGCGCACAAAATTGGGCCCCGGGCACACGCGTCGTACCAATAGTCATTGGGGCAACCAATGAGCTCCTTCGCCAAAAACCGTCTTGCGCAACGCTTTTTTCAGCGTTCTTAACTCTCGAGTATTTCAGTTTTCGCTTTACGGTAAAGTTCGCGCACAAAAATTGGCCCGCGGGTAACCTTTTGCCGAACCCGATAGCCGTTGGGCGCCAAACGAGTTTCCGTTCCAAACGCATCTGTGCGCACGACTTTTTCTCATCGTTCCTGAACATGGGTTCGTTTTCAAATTTCGTCCACCCCCGGAAAGTTTCGCGCACAAAGAATTGGGCTCCGGGGCACTCCAAACTGGGCCCGATAGCCTTTGAAACCCCAAACGAGCTGCCGTTCCGAAAATCGTAAGTGTGCGCATGGCTTTTTCTCATCGTTCTGAACACCCAGGTCCGGTTTCAAATTTCGCCCTGTTGGAAAAGTTTCGTTGCACAAAAATTGAACTCCGGCGTACCTGCCAGGCCCGATAGCCGTTTTGGGGCAGCCAACGAGCTGCCGTTCCCAAAAACTGTTGACGCCGCACAACTTTTATCATCGTTCCAAACCCCTTTGGTCTGTTGCAAATGTTCACCCGCCGGAAAGTTCGAACACAAAAATTGACCCCGCCACACCCACGTCGAGCCGATAGTCGTTTGGGACACCAAACGAGGCTTCACGTTCCCAAAACATCTGCGCGCACGGCCTTTTCTCACGTTATGATTCCCCTGGGTCTGTTTTCAAAATTTTTTTGCCCCATTGGAAGTTTCCGCGCACAAAATTTTTTCAATAGCTGTTTGGGGACACCGAAACGAGTATCGCTTTACAAATTGTCGTGTGGGTCACAGGTTTTTTCATCGTTCTAAAAAAAACCCCTGGTCCCTTTTCAATATTTGCGCTTGCCTGAAAGTTCGCGCAATAAAAATTGGGCTACGGGGCACCCCCCCGGGCCCCCAATAGCCGTTTGGGGTAACAAACGACTCTGTTCACAAAACTGTCACAGCCCAGGACTTTTTCTTCAGTGTCTGAACCCCTGGTCCGGTTTTCAAATTTTTGCCCACCGGAAAATTTGCGCAACCAAAATATGGCTCCGGGCACCCCCCGCCGGGCTCAATAGCCGTATAGAGGCACCAAACGAACTCTGGCCAAATCCGTTGCACGCTCGACTTTGGCTCATCGTTCTGAACACCTGGGTCCGTTTTCAAATTTTCGCCCGCCGGATAAAGTTCGTGCAGAAAAAATTTGAGCTTGCAAGCACCCTCGGGCTGGGCCTGGATAGGCCATTTGGGCACCAAACGAGCCCCATTCCGTAAATCGTTGCGCACAGGGCTCTTTTTTAATCACCATTCTGAACCGTCTGGGTTCTCATTTTCAAAAATTTTCGGCCTGCCGAAAATTTCGCGCTAAAAAATTGAGGCACCGGGGCACCCTTCCGGGCCTGATAGCCGTTTGGGCACCAAACGAGCTCCATTCTCAAAATCGTCTTGCGCACGATGGCTTTTTCTCTCGTTCTGAACCCTGGGTCCGTTTTAAAATATCCCCACAAGAAAGTTTGCTTCACAAAAATTAGGCCTCAGGGGCACCCCGTGCCGGACCCGAGAGTCATTGGGACACCAAACGAGCTTCGTCGCGCAAAACCGTCTGAGTTGTGCACGACTTTTCTTAATCGTTTAACCCTTGGTTTTCTTTCAAATTTTTGCCGTCCGAAAGTTCGCCGCACAAAAAATTGGGCTCGGTACACCTGCCATCGTCGCCTCAGTCTCTCTCACGGCACATCGAGCTTCGTTTCCCAAAATCGTCTGCACGACACGGGTCTTTTCTTCATTGTTGCAAACCTCTGGGTCCCATTTTAGAATTTTGTGGCCCACCGTGGAAAAAGTTTCGGTGTTCAAATAGGGCCCTATGGCGCCCCCCACCAAGGCTCGATAGCTGGTTGGGGTTACCAAAGGAGCACGTTCCCAAAACTATTTCGCGCCGCGATGACTTTTTCTCATCGTTCTAAACCCCTGAGGTCCACTTTCAAATTTTCGCACCGGAAAGGTTCGACGCACAAAAATTGAGGCCTCAAGGCACACCCCGACCGGGCTCAGTTAGTCGTTTAAGGCACAAACGAGCTCCGTTCCAAAATCATCGGCGCACACTACAGCTTTTTCAAATCGTTCAAACCTTGAGTCACGGGTTTTTAAATTTCTGGCCTTACGAGTAAAGTTCGCGGCACAAAAATTGAGGCCCAGGGTAAACCCGCTGATACCGATAGCCGATTTTGCGGCACCAAACGAGTCCGTTCCCAATACCGTATGCGTTCTGTGCGAACGAACTTTTTTCTTCATCGTTCTGAACCCCTGAGTCATGTTCTTTCAAATTTTCGCTCGCCCAACTGGAGAAGTTCGAGCACAAAAATTCGCTTCTTAACCCGGGGGGTACCCTAGTAGGGCCCGATAGTCGTTTGGGTCCACCAAAACGAGCTCCGATTTCCTCAAACCGTCTGCTTGCATGAATTTTTGTAATCGGTCTGAATCCTTGGGTTCATTTTCAAAATTTTCGCCCATCGGAAAGTGTTTTGCTCAGAGAAAATGGGCCATGAGGAAACCCTCGCGATAGCCCGATAGCCGTCAGTGGCATAAATGAGCTCGGTCCACAAACCGTCTGCGCGCATGCGAATGGATTCTTCTTTAACCGTATATAACCCCTGTGGCTCCCATGTTTCAAATTTATTGTCCCACCTGAAAGTTGCGGCGCAGAAAAAGTCAGCGCTCGGGGCACCCCTGCCGGGCCACAATACGTCGTTTGCGACACCAAAAGGGCTCGTCATACAAACCGGTCTGCCAGTGCACGGCTTTTCCTTATCGTTTTTGGAACCCCTGGGGTCGTTTTCGAATTTTCGCCTGCCAGCAAAGTTCGCGACAAAAAATTCGACCACGGGCGCGCCCCACGTCGGGCCCGATAGCCCGTTTGGGTCACAAACGAGCTTCTGCTCCCAAAATTCATAAGCCGTGCACTAATTTTTCTCTATCGTTCTAAACCCCTAGGTCCGGTTTTTCAAATTTTTATCCGTCGGGAAGTTCGCGCATTAACAAACTTAGGCCTGCGGGGCACCCCAGCTGGGCCCGATTGCCGTTATAGGGCAAATACGAGTTCCTGTTCCCAAAAACCGTCTTCGCGCACGACTTCTTCTTATCGTTCTGAACCCCTGGTTCGTCTTTCACATTTTCTCCTGCTAGAAAGTGTCGGCACAAAAATTCGGCCCTTTAGGACACCCGCTGCGGGGCCCGGATAAGCCGTTTGGGTCACCTAAACAGAAGCTCCATTTCCAAAACCGCTGTGCGCACGACGTTTTTCTCATCGTTCTTGAACCCGCAGCTGTCCGTTTTCAATTTTTACTCGTCGGAAAGTTTCGCGCACAAAAATTTGGGCCTGGGCACTTGCTGAACCCGATAAGCCGTTTGGGGCACCAAACGGAGCTCCTTTCCAAAGCTGTAGGCGCGCACAGCATTTTTTTTATCGTTCTGAACCCCTGAGTCCTGTTTTTCAACATTTTCGCCCGCGGAAAATTCTGCGACAAGAAATTGGGCCCCGGGACCCCGCGCCGGAGCCCGATAGTTGTTTGGCGTCACGCAAACGAAGCTGCGTATTTCCCAATTTCTATGTGCGCGAACTTTCGGCAGGCGCGAAAATATTGAAAAACGGACCAAGGATCAGAACGATGAGAAAAAAAAAGTACCGTTGATTGCGCAGACGGTTTTGGGAATGGAAGCTCGTTTGGTGGACCCTAAACACTATCGAGCCTGGGGGGTGCCCCTGAGGCCCAATTTTGGATGCAGAACTTCTCCGGCGAGCCGATAAATTTGAAAATGGTTCCAGTGGTTCCAGAATGACTGAGATAGCAAGCGGTGCGCGCGACCGTTTTGAACGGAGCGCGTCGTTTGTGCCCCAGAACGGCTATCGGGCTTTAGCAGGGTGCACCGGGGCCCCAATTTTGTGCACGAACTTTATCGGCGGTGGCGGAAAATTTCAAAACGAACCCAGGGGTTCAGAGCGATGGAAAAAAGTCATACGCGCAGACGGGTTTTGGCAACGAGCTCGTTTTGTGCCCCAAACGGCTATCGGGCCCGATGGGGGTGCCCCGGTGCCCAATTTTGTGCGTGAACTTTCCGGCGGTTGAAAATGCGATAACAAACCCAGGTTAAGAACGATGAAAAAAAGCCTGTGCTAGACGGTTTTGCGAATGGAGCTCATTTGGTTCCCCAAATGGCTATTGTGAACGACGGCGGCTTGGCCGCGCCGCGCGGGGCCCAATTTTTGTGCGCGAACTTTCCGGCGTGTGAAAATGAGAAAACGGACCCAGGGGTTAAGAACGATAAAAAAAGGCCGTGCGCCTGACGGTTTTGCGAACGGAGCTCATTTGGTGCCCCAAATGGCTATCGTTCCCGACGGGGCTGCCCCGAGGCTCAATTTTTGTGCAGGAGCTTTTTGGCGGGCGAAAACGCGAAAACGGACCCAGGGGTTAAGAACGATGAAAAAAAGTCGTGCGCCAGACGATTTTGCGAAAGGAACTCATTTGGGATAAGGATGAGATTTTGTTTATTTGCTCTTATTATATTGTTTATTTGTTGCACATCATATGGCATATAGTTTAAAATCCTATCATAGGATTAAACATGTTCTTGCATTATATTAGTATATAATTGTTATGTAATATGATAGCATGTTTTAATATTACATTAGTTTAATATAATAGTTATATTATTTTATGAAATTGCATGATTTGTTATATTATATAGTTTAAAGTATGATTAAAAATTGTATACTCTATCGTTTTGTTTTTCATTAATCTTACATAATAGTTGTATTATGTTAATTAATGAAAATAAAAAGATGCATTTTATAGACTTTAATTTCTTTGATCTAATAGTTATATGATATAGAAATTAAAAATCTACGATAAAGAGTTGGATGCAAACATAGAGTTTTAATTAATGTTTTAAATTGTTTAAAAATTGAAAATTAAAATCTTATGCTAAAATGTTTCTAATAAGATTAGAAATAGGAAAATATTTTAGTTGTTTTAATAGGACTAAAATAAGTCAATAAAAGATTAAATTTATAAAATATTGACTATAAGGGGCCTCTTGTCTAAGGAATGTTTTGTCTAAGGATTGGGGTGTTTAAGTTGACGGAAACGATATACCCCTACCTAAAAACCGATCTGGAAAGTGAATTAATCAACATTTTATAAGCATACAATAATGCATTAATTCATTAAAATGTTTGGTGAATTAAGACATTCTGTTAAACTATCCAATATAAATGGGGGCAAACTTAAACATCACTTAGAAAAGCGACATAAACTAAGTTTAACTAAGTAATGAACCCTAATTTGTAAAATACTCAGTGAGAGAAAAAGTTTATTTGATATACATTTACTCTCATATTTTCTGTTAAAAGTTCACACTGTGAGATCCATACTCAACCTTGTGGTGCCTTGGGTGCATCCTTCCTTCGGAAGGTATTTGTATGGGTCAATAACAAGGTGAATGGAGAGAGTATTAATAGTGAATAGGAGAGGGACATATTTAAACATTCTTATGGTCTCCTTCATTAATATGCAATTTCAGATTCCATACTCAGCCTTGTGGTACCCTGGGCGCATTCTCCCTTTAGAAGGTGTTTTATATGGAGTCAATATTATAGAAAAACTGTAGTAATTGATAGGGTTACCTTAGTTTTTGCACCAACATGGTTTTTCCCTTTGGTTAATTTATTGGGGTGGAACTTTGGGATCTAAAATGGAGGGTTACACTCACAAGAACCATTAAATAAGTTAATATTTTCTTGATTAAAATAATGGTAATTAAACACTATAGGAATAAGAGTTATTCTGGAGTATTGTTTGGTTGAAGTGTCTCGATTCAGTGAAGGAATAACTGACTATCCTTCGGTGGCTTTTAGTTTCAATTTCTAAATCCTTGAAGTATCTTTGCAAAATAATATGATTTTAAGGGTTTTTATTATTATTCTTGCTAAACAAGATTGGTTTTAAAGAATTATGCAGTTATCTAACTTAGATTAAATTTTGTTTATTTCAGCAAAAATGACTAGTGTAATAATTGATTTGCTTTATGTTGACAAACTTACTGGCGATAATTACACTACATGGAAAAACACAATTAATACTGTGTTGGTAATTGACGACCTGAAATACGTCTTAGTTGAGGAATGCCCTCAAATACCCACCCTAATTGCCGAACCAAATATTCGTGAAGCATATCAAAGATGGATTAAGGCCAATGAAAAGGCCCGTGCATACCTCTTAGTGTAAAACCTAGAACTCGTCTTCCTAAGTAGTTATGCTTGAGTTTATTTGATGTTTAATATTTATGGTTGTTAAATTAATTGCATAGCACTCAAGAGAAGTGCTGAAGAGTCGCCAAGGCAAGGTGCTAGGCATGGGTTGTGAGGTGTGCGTTGATTGTAAGGACTAAAGGTTAGAGGCTAAGTGTGGGCTGCTTGTAGCGTAGGTGATGGCGCTGGCGGGTAACTTAACATTAGAGGAGCATTGATGTATGGAGTTTAATTGGGGCTATGTTGGATGGACAAGGTGTGGAGGTAGCGCCTAAGGTAGGGCGATGAGTGTGTTGGCTATGTACGTGCGTTGGCTGAGAGGGAGGTTAGAATGAACGTACGCCTTATGCGTTGGGATGGAGGAGAAGAGTTTAGCTTAAACACTCGGTTAGTGTGCTAAGTGGTGTCATTAGAGGCCTTAAACATAAGTTAGTGGCCTAAGTGTCACCAAATCAAGCCTCTTAGTCATGTAAGCCTTATTATAAATATGAGTTTGTGAAGAAGGAATCAGTTTGCCCAAATTCTCTTATCCTAAGGGAAGAAGCTGCCTCAGTGTAATTCGACCGATGAAGGAGATGTTCCAAGGCTGCTAAGAAGATATTGTTGGGTTGTATGTCCTAAAACTTGTGATTTGTAAATATCAAACATGTTTTATTTTACAATAAAATTGTTATTGAGGTTATTCAATAAAAATGTTATTGAATATGTGAATTGCAACTTTTAAACCCTAAATCGGATACTAAGAACCTCTGGCTATAGCATGAATACTTGAACTTTATGTGGAGACATAAAAGTGGATCAAGTTCAAGTAATAGCCAAAACGGTCTATAGTATAGGGATAAGGCTAGGTACCTTAATCTAGGGACACTATAGATGTGGTCCACTTTGTATGTGATACAAAAGGTGTGATCCCGAATCATTCGAGTGAAGACATGCGAGTAGGGGCATTTTATGCAATGAGTTTGCATAAGACCAAACCACAAAATAGTCACTTTTACTTTATAACGTTGTTTACTGATAAGACTGACTATTTCAATTCAATGACCTAGGTAACTTGATCTTAATCCTAAGCTAACTATGAACTCATGTTTATTCGGGTTTATCCTTTAATCTGCATGGGTGAAAGTTGAAGAATCCAGTGAAGCTCCTTGAGCGGAAGCATAGGATCAGACCAAATACTCAAAAGTTACAGATAATAAATTTTATAGCAAGAACATACAGATTATGCATTTAAAAGAAAATTACAGCATGCTTAAAACAAAGATTATTGAAAAGTAAAAGGGTTTAAGAAACCTTACCCTTGAAGAACATTTCTTCACGAAATTCCTTCTCTGAATCTTGTCACGAACAACCTCGAACTCTTTAGCCTTATACAAGGACAACACCATGAAAGATTCCTCTGTATTCTCTGGATGGGAATCCAGGACTTTTGTGGGATCTGACTATTTTGGAAAAAGAGGGATTTGAGAGAGTTTTTTTAGAGGAAGAGATATGTTCCAATTTTCATAGAACTTTTATGTGTCGCTATTTCTTGTGAAAGACACACACGGAAGAATAACAATCTCTCTCTTTTTCTTCCCACTACCACGTTTTTAGAGAGAAAAGAGGGGAAGAGAGTTACAACTCCCTCCCAAAATGATTTTTAAAATAAAATTAATTAATTAATTAATTTTCATAAATCAATTTAATATATATTTATATGGTAACTAGCTATATATAATATCTATATATTATATATATATATTATATATATTAAACTATATGTTATATCAAATATAGCACATAACCTATGGATTCTATATTGTATCAAATACAATATAACCTATAGTTTCTACTCTCAACAATGACATTTAATATAAATCTCATTTATATTAAATTCAATTATATGAATCAAATTCACATAATTAATGTTTGAATCATATTTAAATATTTATTTCCTCTGAAATAAACTTTATATTATAATGTATCATATTATAGTAATTATATCATATATAATTAGATTAAATTAATTATATCATATATAAATAATTCCCTTAATTAATTTGAACAATTCAAACTAATCAAAAAATTGATTCTCATTAATTCCCGTAGAGCTACAAAGGGGACCTCATGGACCTGTAGCTTTAAGCTCCAATAGTATGTGAACAATTAATTAAACTTCTTTAATTAAATTATTTACCACCTGTTAACTATCGGACACTCCACTAAAGACCGACAGTTGCACTTTTCGCACTACAGATATATTTCTGTGTCCATTGGATATAACCAATCAACAGTACGATGACTCTTCACAAATTGCTCGTAAGTATAGCTGGACCAAAATTACCGTTTTGCCCTTGTAGTTACATCTAACTCCTTAAGTACGACAGATCCCTCCAATGAATAATAAATCATAGTCCAACTATGATCAAACCGCTCTCGGACTAGGAGAGGGTGTGGCGCCACATTGTTCAAACCCCGGAATCAGCCCTTAAGGGAGCAATTTATCTACTTGCCCCGACGTTAGGGAAGGAGTGAACTTCTTCTTGTGTAGTTGTGTTCCCAACTCCCCAATCAGACAAATCCCCAAAATGGTAGGCTTGTTGAGTTGGCGATTTGGTCACTCTCACCCATATAAATCAAAGGACCGCCTCAACAATGAGACAACATTTCGTGGTCCGATCTTATACAATCCTTTGTATAGAATATCTTTGCTCACATGTCTTTACATGAATGATCAGGATCAGATCATTTGTAGCACTTTACAATAATTGTAACATCTACAAAGTGGTCATACTCGTAGTGTCACCAGGATAAGGTACCCAGCCTTATCCATCTACTACAGACCATTTAGGTTATCAATTAAACATGATCCACATGTATGTCTCTACATATATGTTTAAGCTACAAAGAAAACATTGGATGTTAGTTTATTGGTTTGTGGTTAATGCAACTAATTTTTTAAATAAAACATCACATATTTTATTACATAAATAAAATGTTTGTATATTACAATTACAAACTATAGGATCCTACAACATTTAAGGCATCAACCCTAACAAGAGTGAATCAAATCGTTGACTCAATAAGCCTTCTATTTTAGGGGTACGATCGGGTAGATAGTTGGGGACATAGTCCTGCAAGGTGAAATTTGCTCTTACCCGATTCTAGGGATGGTAGATAGGTTGTTCTCTTAAATGCTGACTCCGGATCTTGAACACCCTCTCATTAGCCTGAGAGGGACTCAGTCTGGTGGTTAGACAACAAACCAATTGTTCATTAGAGGATTAGTGAGACTTAAGGAACAAAATGTAATTATAGGGGTGAAATGATAATTTTGACCCAGTTGTAATTACGAGCAACCTGTGAAGGATCGACTTACTAATTATGGTTAAATTAGGTGGACAGAAAAGTTATTGTTCGTTGCTATTGTGATTCACGCTAGGAGTGTATTGTATAAAATAAATTGGAAGAATAAGTTCTAAGTATAAATGATGCGTTGATGCTTTGATGCGTTTATGTGATTGTAATGCGTTGGTGGGTTAGAGATATACAATAGAATGCAAAACACTATATTATTGACGTTCAAGTTTACCTAAACTAGACCCAAGTATAAATCCAATTTAGGTTCCTAGTAAGTCCAGGGTCAAACTCAGGGATTCAGTTAAGCTAACGCAGACCTTGCGTTGTAGCTGTTGTAGGGGTTTCCTAAAATATATGAATAAATGTATGTTATTTACACTAAAGTGTTGTGCTTGTGTAAGAAGATACAAAAGAGTTGAGTAGTGAGTGAGGGATCATGCGAGAATGGAGTTTAATGTAAGTGGCATGCGTCGGTCTAAGATGAGTGTACACAAACCAGAGTGTGATGTGGATGAGATGGGATGATTTACTTATCATTGTTTATGCATTAGACTTTATTCAACACTTCTCAATACGAATAACATACAAAACCTATCTCTAGGATGCATGCGTCTAACACAGAATGTAATAAACACCAGTAAGTCTATCTCTAGATTTACTAGGCATTCTACTTGATGCTGGCTTATTTACTCTTTCGAATAATCTAAGCTAAGGATGCTTTTACCAATAGATCAAGTCAGCTTAAGTAATATATGAATTTTATAAAGAAACAAAGAGTCTTTTCAAAAGCAATATTTAATCAGATGAAATGAAAGCGATAAATGAGATGAAGGAAACTGAGTCAAGCCGCAGAGTACAATCTCTTGTATCTCTTTGGCTCAATCTCGTTGTTACAATCACTTGAATAGGAGTTGGACAAAGTGTCTTTCTCAAGATTGGCTTCCCCGACCGACGGTGATGGTGGTTCTCAACCCTTCTGATCGTCCTGGCTCCACAACACAGCTTCTAAAGAACTACAACTATGACTACACTATTACAGAGAGTGAGAATCTGAAAAATTTCTATGTATGTATAATATCTCGGAGGGACTTCATCTATTTATAGGTGTTGTCATCTCACTTGGTGATGGTAGCATTAAAGTCCATGCCCCGGTTGACACTCAGAAGCTTTTCAGACGCCGCCTGCTACAGGTGCCCATACTTGCAAGTGGTGATGTGACACAATCAGCCTGGATCAATGAATCTTCTCCACGTTGAATTCCCTCCGACGCATGGCCCATGCGTTAGAACTTTTGCCTGCTATACTTCTTACTCATGCGTTAGCTTCTTGTTGAAATCTTGCAATATAACGCATTAGTGCCGCAATATTTAGTAATAAAACTTCTTTTGCATGAGTTTTCTAATGTTTGAGTAATTCCATGCGGTTCTTCTAAAAATAAGGAGAATTTATCATTAAAAACCTTAGTTGTTCCAACTTAAGAGCAAAAATAACTTGTATTTCTATAAGTTATCAGTTATCTACAGTGAGGAGAGTGCAACTATTGGGCTTTAGTGAAGTGTCCTAGTAGTTAACGAATGTTGGTTAAAGAGTTTAGCTGGTTAATCTCGGATCATTGGAACTCATGATCTGTAGGTCCATAAAGTTTCATGCGAACTCATATCAGACTAAACCTTAGGACAGTATGATAAGTTAATTATGTGCGATATAATTAACATAATTATATAGTTTAATTGTTGAATTAAATGAAATTGGATAGTTGTAAATATTTAAATTTGATTTATATATTGTACATGAGGATTCACGTTTGGGATTGGTGTTCTGATATTAAATTCATTTGATTAATTAAAATATTTAATTAATTATTTAAAATTAATTTTGAATTAAATTTGTTTAAAATTGAAATTCATTTAATTTGATTTTTTGAAATTTAAATTAAAATGGATTTTAGGGTTAGTGGGTTTCTCCTACTTTTCCCACTATATCAAGCACCCCAATCCTCGCTTCTTAATGCTTGAGTATCTGTCACTTGTAGATGCAATTCATTTGCATGAATATCTTCTTTAAAATGAAGAAAATGTGGCTGAAAAAAGTTTCATGCAATTTTGGAAATAGAATAAGAACTGTTCTCCCAAGTTTTTCACTCCAAAACTCTTCCAACTCTCTAAATCCCGTTCAAATTCAGTTACAATAAGGATCCCACAATCCATTCTAAGGACGGAGAATAGTGGGAAGACTCTAGCGGTGGTCCAAGAATTATTCGTGATCAGAATTGGAGGTTCTTCAAAGGTTGTCTCTTAAAACCCTATTTCTCCAAGTTATGAACATGCATGCTTTAATCCTAAAATTAATGTATTTAGAGTGCTTAGAATCTTGATAGCTTCTGTATGTGCGTTTTAAACTCTTACAACTTGTATCAGAGTATGTTTAAGCACTCAATTTGCATTAATTTTACTTAGTGGGTGTTAATTCATGTGATGAATGTTGTGGTGGCTGAAGTGGATGTATTATAGTTTTGGCATCAAAATTTACCTTCAATTCAGTTGTAATTATTGTAATTGACCCCTTGTTTATGGGCTTTAATGTGTGAAGAAGGGTTTGTAAATGTGCTAGAGTCATTAGAGTTCAAATTAGGTTGCAATTGGAAGAAATTGGAGTAAGGTGCATCAGAAAAAGCAGTTGGAAGTTGCTTCTGTCAAGTGGCGCTGCGACACTCCTTCAACAGTACAACGACACTATTCTTTAGTAAGACCAGAATCGCAGCAGCATCATGGTGCTATTCATCAGTATTTTCAAGAAATGCGCGTGTGCGAGGATCAGCGGTCCAACTGGACTGGTTTGGCCCGGTTCAACCCAATTCGGTCCAGTTCAGCCTATTTTGGTGCGTTAAAGATCCAGTTCAAGGGTTTTCCAGCTGGTTCGAGCTTGTTCGAAGTGTTTGGGAGTGGTCAGACTAGTTTTGATTAATTATTGTAATAATTTAGCTTTTTGTTGGCTCATGATGCCAAAACCGGTCTACTTCACTATGTGTTTAATTAATTATGCATTATGAATGTATATTTAACTAAGTTAAATCTTGTTTGAGCATAAAGTATGCCATGTAGATTTAAAATCCCACCATAGGAAAGTATGTTGCATGCATTAAAAGTTGTTATAAGTGTTATAATATATAGTATGCATATGTAGGATTTCATGAGTTTTAATATAAGTTGTTATATTAAATTATAAATTTTTTTTATGAATGTTATGAATAATGTCTAAGTTATAAGTGTTATAAAATGAACTAGATATTTAAAATCTATAACAAAGATAAATGCATGCTCACCTAGGGTTGACAAATGACAACTTGTTTTCATAGTTAAAATAGGTTGTTATCTTGTAATACTTCGGTTACAAACTGACCCGAAGAGATCATGTCTAAGGTTGAAGGTACTTAAGTTAACGGTTTACGACCTACGACCTGGGGATCGAGCCGGTTCTTGAGTTTTGTTAACCTGGTTTTATGAGCATGCGTGAGCGATGTAAGGTAATAAAAGGTTTATCACTTAGACATCATAGGTTAAATCCAATATAAAAGTTATACTTGGATAAACATTTAGACTTAGGTTACATTTAATTAGCCAGAATACACCTAAGTAAAAGTTTACCCAAATCATCTAGAATAGTTCAATAGGAGATTAGCAATATATATGATATATTATTTTTAGCTCTCACGTCCCTAATAGTTCACACTGTGAGATTCATGCACGACTTTGTGTCGTCATGGATGCGACCGCCATTGGAAAATTGTTTGCATGGGTCAACAACAAGGTGAACAGGGGAAGTTGTTCATAGTAAATGGGAGAAAGAAGTGTGTCAACATATCCTACAGTCTCCTCCATTAGGTTACACCGTGAGATTCCCATGTTCCGCCTACGTGTCATTTTAGTGCGACCACCCACTCAGAGGGTTGTGACTTGAGGATCGGATCAACGCAAACTCCAGAAATGGATAGAATTTCTTAGGTCTGTCTTCAACATTGTCTGCCCCTTGGTAGCTTTTTCATATTGATCTCTGGGATCTGAAAATGGCGGGTTACACTTACAAGAATTACTAAGTGTTAGTAAGCTCTTGACCAAAAAGCGATAACTAAAAACTATAAAAGAGTTATTCTTGTATTTGTATCTAGTCAAGAATGTCTTGGTTTAGTGAAGGAGTAATTGATTGCCCCTCAATAGTAGTTATTTTGACTCACTAAAGTATCGTTGCAAATTAATGAGATATGGATACCTTATTACTTTTACTAAAACTTCATTGGATTTAAAAGCATTTCACTAATAGAACTTGTTTTATTTTTCAGCATGTCTAGCTCAATCATTCAACTACTCGCTTCTATAAATTAAACGGAAACAACTACATAACTTTGAAATCTAATATTGAACACGATACTACTGATTAATGATCTTAGGTTCGTTTTAACAGAGGAATGTCCTTCGACTTCTGGCTCGTTAGTAACTTGAAATGTTCGGGATGCCTATGAAAATGGGTTAGGGCAAATGAAAAGGCTCGAGCCTATATCTTAGCAAGCATATAAGATGTTTTGACTAAGAAACATGAGAGCATGGTCACTGCTAAGGGGATCATGGATTCATTGCAGGCAGAATTTGGACAACCGTCTTCATGTGTCTGGCACGATACTCTCGAGGCAGTTTACAACCACCACATAAAAGAAGGAACCTCTATTATAGAACATGTTCTGAATATGAAGGTAGAAGAACGGTGCTGTCATAGATAAGAAAGCGGAGAAAGCAAAAAAAGGTACATATGATTTACTCATTGTTTAAACATGTTTAGTGGAGAAGGATACATTGACCTGAATACTAGATTCAGGGGCCGCTAATCATATTTATGCTTTCGCTCAGGAAACTAGTTCTTGGATTTAGCTTGTAAAAGACGAGACAACCTTTAAAGTCGGAACATGAGAGGTTGTCTTAGCTAAAGAGTGGGAGGCTTGACGTTGTTTTTTGGAGATAGATTCATTTTACTTGAAAATGTATTTTATGTTCCTACTATGAAAAGGAATTTAATATCTATCTTCTGTTTGTTAGAACAATTGTATAAAGTATCTGTTGATATTAATGAAGTGTTTATTAGCTTAAGAAGTGTTCAAATACGTTATGCAGAACTTGAAAACAACTTATATGTGTTAAAATCAACTGAGGCTAAAGCTATTTTGAATAGTGAAATGTTTAAAACAGCTAAAACTCAAAATAAAACACAAAAAATTTCTTCTAAAGCCTATCTATGGCACTTAAGACTTAGACACATTAATCTCAATAGGATTGAATGGTTGGTCAAGAGTGGACTCCTAAATTAGTTAAAAGACAACTATTTACCGCCATGTGAGTTCTGTCTTGAGGGTAAGATGACCAAAAGATCTTTTACAGGAAAAGGTCTTAAAGCCAAAGAACCCTTAGAACTTGTGCATTCAGACTTTTATGGTCCTATGAATGTCAAAGCACGAGGAGGATATGAATATTTTATCAGTTTTATTGATGATTATTCAAGATATGACTATGTTTACCTAATACATCACAAATCTGAAATCTTGAAAAGTTCAAGGAATATAAGGCTAAGGTTGAGAACCTGTTAGGTAAAACGATTAAAACACTTTGATCAGATCCAGGTCGTGAGTATATAGACTTGAATTTTAAAGACTATTTGATAGAACATAGAATCCAGTCCTAGCTCACAGCACCCGGTACACCTCAGCAAGATGGTGTATTAGAAAGGAGAAATAGAACCCTCCTAGACACGGTGCGTTCAATGATGAGCTATGCTCTGTTGCATAATTCGTTTTGGGGATATGCAGTAGAGACTACAGTATACATTTTGAACATGGTTCCTTCAAAAATTATTTCTGAAAGACCTTTGAGTTATGGAAAGGGTGTAAAGGTAGTTTACATCACTTTAGAATTTGGAGATGCCCGTGACATGTGTTAGTGCAAAACCCAAAGAAATTGGAACGTCGTTTAAAATTATGCCTATTCGTAGGATACCCCAAAGAGACGAAAGGTGGTCGATTTTATGATCCTTAAGATGAAAAAGTGTTGTATCGACACATGCTACATTCTTAGAGGAAGATCACATGAGAGATCATCAACCTCGCAATGAACTAGTATTGAATGAAATTTCCAAAGACACTACAGATAAATCAACAAGAGTTATTGATGTAATTGGTACTTCTGTTCATTCACATCCTCTTAAGTGTTGAGAGTGCCTCGACACAGTGGGATGGTTGTTCAACAGCCTGATTGTTCCATGGATTTAACAAAAACTCAGGTTGTCATACCTAATGATGGTGTTGAGGATCCATTGACCTGTGATCTGACAATGAATGATGTTGATAGAGACTAATGGATCAAAGCTATAGACCTTGAAAAGGAGTCTATGTACTTCAATTCAGTCTGGAAACTTGTAGACCAGCTAAATGGGGTAAAACCTATTAGTTGTAAATGGACCTACACGAGGAAACAAGACTAAGCCGGTAAGGTATAGACCTTTAAGGCTCAACTGGTGGCAAAAGGTTATACCCAAAGAGAGGGGGTGGACTATGAAGAAACTTTCTCTCCTGTTACCATGCTAAAGTCAATTAGAATACTCTTTTCTATAGCTAATTTTATGACTATGAGATATGACAAATGGATGTTAAAACAGTCCTTTTGAATGGCAATCTTGAAGAAAGTATCTATATGGCTTAACCAAAGGAGTTCACTGAACTGGGTCAAGAACAAAAAGTCTGCAAGCTAAAACAATTCATTTATGGGTTCAAACAAGCTTTAAGGTTCTAGAATATAAGATTTGACATTGCGATCAAATCTTATGGTTTTGAACAGAATGTTGACAAACTTTATGTCTACAAGAAGATTGTCAACAAAACTGTAGCATTCTCAGTGTTGTATGTTGATGACATCCTACTCATTGAGAATGATGTAGGATACCTGAGTGACGTTAAGCAGTGACTAGCAATACAATTCCAAATGAAAGATTTAGGAGAAGCTTAGTTTGTTCTTGGAATCCAAATTATTCGGAATTACAAGAACAAAATGTTATCCCTGTCTCAAGCATCTTATATAGACAAGATGTTGTCTAGATATATAATGCAGAATTCAAGAATGGTTTATTACCTTTCAGGCACGAAATTCATCCGTCGAAGGAACAGTGTCCTTACACCTCAAGAAGTTGAGGACATGAAACGTATTCCCTATGCATCAGTAGTTGGTAGTCTGATGTATGCCATGTTGTGTACACAACTTGACATATGCTATGCAGTAGAAACCATTGGCAGGTTTTAGTCCAATCCTGGATATGATATTGGACTTCCGTTAAAAATATCCTCAAGTTTCTTCAGAGAATGAGGGATTATATGCTCATGTATGGAATTAAGGATATGATCCTTACAGAATACATTGACTCTGATTTTCAGATTGATATAGATTCGAGGAAATCAACTTCGGGATCAGTGTTTATTCTAAACGAAGGACCTATAGTTTGGAGGAGTATAGAGCCGTATTGCTAACTCCACCATGGAAGCGAAGTACATGGCTGCATGCGAAGTGGAAAAGGAAGCATTATGGCTCAGAAAGTTCTCACTCGATTTGGAAGTAGTTTCAACTATGCATCTACCTATCATCCTCTATTGTGATAACAGTGGAGTAGTTGCCTATTCTAAAGAACCTAGAAGCCATAAGCGCAAAAAACACATTGAGTGCAAATACCATATCATCAGGGAGATCGTACATCAAAGAGATGTGATTGTCACGCAGATAGCTTCAGAAGATAACATTGCTGATCCGATTACTAAGGCCCTCACAGCTATAAAGTGTTTGAGTGTCATTTGGTGAGTCTAGGACGACGGGTTATGTAAATCTAGGGCAAGTGGGAGTCATAGGTATATGATGTTCTAGCTCATTGTATTTATGCTTTCCTCTCACACTCAACATTGCGTATATATGTAACCCCACTGAAGTTTTAGTCCAAGTGGGGTTATTTGTCCTAAAACTCGTGATTTGTAAACATTAAAATATTCTATTTTACGGTAAAGTTTTTATTGAGGTTATTAAGTAAAAATATTATTGAATATGTGAATTGCACCTTTTTAATCCTAAATCTAATAAACTAAGAACCCTTGGCTATAATGAATACTTGAACTTTATATGGAAACACAAAAGTGGATCTCGTTTGAGTAATAGCCAAAATGGTCTATAGTATAGGGATAAGGCTGGGTACCTTAACCTAGGGACACTATGGATGTGGCTCACTTTGTATTTGCTACAAACGTGTGATCTTGAATCGTTCATGTGGAGATGTGCGAGTGGAGGCGTCCTGTGCAATGAGTTCACATAAGATCGAACTACGAAATAGACACTTTTACTTTATAACGCCGTTTACTAATAAGACTGACTATTTCAATTCAATAACCTAGGTACCTCGATCTTAATCCTGAGCTATCCTTTAATTTGCATAGGTGAAAGTGACTCAATATTTCCGACTCAATAAACCTTCCATTTTAGGGGTAAGATCGGGTAGATAGCTAGGGACGTAGTCCTGTAAGATGAAATTCGCTCCGACCCGATTCTAGGGATAATATATAGGTTGTTCTTTTAGGTGCTGACTTTGGGTCTTGAACAAGGGGCTCCACCTTCTCATTGGCCTGAGAGGGACTCGATTTGGTGGCTGGACGACAAACAAATTATTCATTAGAGGATCAGTGGGACATGAAAAGAAAGATGTAATTATAGGGGTAAAACGGTATAATTATAAACAACATGTGAAGGATCAACATACTAATCATGGTTAAATTATGTGGACATAAATATATCTATAGAGAGGAAAGTGCAGCTACTGGGCTTTAGTGTAGTGTCTCAGTAGTTAACGGATGTTGGTTCATTAGGTTAAAGTGTTTAGCTAGTTAATCACGGATCGTTGGAGCTCATGATTTAAAGGTCCATTAGGTCCCCCTTGCTAGCTCATATCGGACTAAACCTTAGGAAAGTGTGATAAGAGAATTTGAAATATTCAAATTCGGCTCAGGGAATTATAGTTAATTATATGCGATATAATTAACGCAATTATATAGTTTAATTGTTGAATTAAACGACACTGAAGATTTGTAAATATTTAAATTTGATTTAAATATTGTACACGTGAATAGGGATTCACTTTCGGGATTGGTGTTCTATTAATTTAATATTTGATATTAAATTAATTTGATTAATTAAAATTATTTAATTATTTATTGAAAATTAGTTTTATTTAAAATTAGTTTTAAGAAATGAATTTTATTTAAAAATTAATTATTTGAATTAATTTGATTTAAAATTGAAATTCATTTAATTGGATTTTTGAAACTTAAATTAAAATGGATTTTAGGGTTAGTGGGTTTATCCCACTTTTCCTACTACATCAAGCACCTCAATCCCCACTTCTTAATGCTTGAGTATGTGTCACTTGCATGAATATCTTCTTTAAAATAAAAAAGATGTGGCCAAAAAAAGTTTCAGGCAATTTTGGAAGTTGAAGGAGAATTGTTCTCCCAAGTTCTTCCCTCCAAAACTCTTCCAACTCTTTAAGTTCCCTTCAAATTCAATCACAATAAGGATCCCACAATCCGTTCTACGGCTGGAGAATAGTAAGGAAGACTCTAGCAGTGGTCCACGAAACATTCGTGATAAGAATTCATCAAGGGATTGTGCCAATTTGGAGGTTCTTCAAAGGTTATTTCTTAAAACCCTATTTCTCCAAATTATGAATATGCATGCTTTAATCTTAAAATTGATGTAGTTAAAGTGCTTAGAATCCTGAGAGCTTATGGATGCATGTTATAGACTCTTACAGAAATTTCCACGAATTTATGTTGAAATATGAAGATTCTGAAAAGTGTTCCAAGTTTCTTAATCACTTGAGAAAGTTGGGAAGATTGGGGAATTTTAAGCTTACCAAATGGAATTGGAGACTCAAATTTTAAGTTAAGGGTTAAGATGATTAGGAAGAAGTATTTAGAAGGAAATTTTATGAGATAATATTTGGAGTTTAAGTTATAAGGGCTGGAAGTTGAACCTGGAAAATGTTATGGATGAACAAGCAGACAACTGCAACTGAAGGACAGGCAAACAGCTGGGCTAGGCAGGAGGACACGTGATCATGTATGGGCATTTGCGAGTGTGTGCTCGAGGTGATGCATTGAGGCCATGCTGTGGAAGGGTGCCATCACCAAGAACACGCTAAGTTTAGCACCTAAGAGTGCCCAACGCCTAGTAGGTATGTGCGTATCCTAGCACTTACCCAAGCGTCTTTGTGCATGTGCATTGTGCCCATCCGGCCAAGTTGCAAGATGAGTGGCTAAGTGTTGGGTGATGTGTTGGTAGAAGGCCACATATTGGTAAGCTTGTAAAGGAAATTCCAAGTGAATTTTTATGCCTTAACAAAAGGTACTTATCCATGTCACAGGGAAAACACAAGGAGAAGCCTATAACCCTTCGGGATAGCACAAGATAGTGAATGACTAGTTTTAATAAGGATTTACCTTAACCTAATTTCCATAATTTATGTTATATGTTTTCCATGATGGTTCCAATGCACGACTGTTTAAAGTATAACATGTTTACATATTTATAACATAATTTGATAAGTGATTGTTCAAATGCATGCTTGACATAGGGAAACCTATATTGATGGATGCATGATCCTCGTTTTAAAAGGTTAGGGCTTTATGGTAAAATGATGCACACATTTTTAGTAAGTTTTATGCCAAACTTTCTAAGTATGTCTATTTGATTTCAAAGCATGTTTTTAAGTCCAAAGCATGAAAAATCTTGAGAGAATTTCACGAAGCATGCTTGAGTTTTTATGATTAAATCCATGTGTTGTTAAGCATTCCTTAAAGATGAGTTATTTCTCATGACAATACTATTTCTAAGTTATGTTTTCAATGGAATGCTTAATACTTGAAATATTATGATTTTAGCCTAAAAGCATGTTTTAAATGTTTTTATCAAATAAACCCAATATTGAAGGAGATGAAGGTATCTAGGTCCCCTGATACCTAAAAAGATGTTGGTATCCAAGGTGTATATATTACTACTAGCCTTTGGGGCATATCTACGTGCACCTATGATTAGTACTTTCAACGCTAATTATATTGAGATTATTCTACATCAGCTAAGGTGATTGATATTGAGTGATCGAGCTAAAGGGTTCTCCCTCAACTAAGGCAAAGAAGGATGATTGTTTTAAAAAAAAAAAACCAATGATGATTGAGATTTCCAAGGTTTTATACATACTCACAAAATTGCTATGTTCTTTATGGAAATAGTACTGTTTCTTAACCTTGAGACATAGAAATACATGTTTTACTTAGTAAACTGTGTTTTCTTATCATGTTCTTTATGTAAATATGATGTTGAAAGGAATGTCACTCACTGGGCATTTTTAGCTCACCCTTTTCAAATGTTTTCATTTCCCCATGTAGTGGTCAATTCTCGAAGCCTAGTTGATCTGACAGTCTACCATAAAACTCAAAGAACCCCGAGAACCGAAGTGTAGGTGATCCATCATGTTATGTTTAACTATTAAGGCTATCATGTGCATATTAGGGGAAAATGGTAGAATCCTAGATGGTACTATTGTAGTATAAAATGTAAAATTGTTTTGATTTTATATGTAAATGTTGAGTGTTGCTGCATGTTAAGAGAGTTTCTATGCTTGTAAGTTTGGATGAGGATATGTAAAACAAAAGTTATATAAGAACATTATGAAGGATCCATTGAAGGTCCTTGAGCGAAAGCATGGGATCGGACCAAATACCCAAAATTTACAAATAATAAATTTTACAGGAAGAACATACAAATTATGCATTGAAAAGAAAATTACAACATGCATTAAAACAGAGATTACAGAAAAGTAAAAGGGTATAAGAAACCTTACCCTTGAAGAACACTTCTTCACAAAAATCCTTCTTTGAATATTGTCACGAACAGTCTTGATCCCTCTAACCATTTATTAGAACACCAACACAAAAGATTCCTCTGTATTCTCTGGATGAGAATCCATGAGTTTTTTGCGCTCTAATTATTTTGGAAAAAGAAGGATTTGAGAGAGTTTTTTAGAGGAAGAAATATGTTCCAAATTTCTGAACTCTTCTGTGTTTCTCGCTCTTTTGTTACTTGTGAAAAAATCACCATAGGGAAGAAGAAGAACCACTTCTTTTCTTCCACATTACCATGTTTTTTAGAGCGAAAAGAGGAAAAGGGAGTTACAACTCCCTCCCAGAAATATTTTAAAATTAAATTAAATTAAATTTATTTATTTTCATAAATCCATTTAATATATATTTATATGGTAACTACCTTATCATATATCTATATATCTATATATCTATATATATATAACTATATGTTATATCAAGTATAACACAACCTATAGATTCTATTTTGTGCCAAATACAATATAACCTATAGTTTCTATTCTCTCAACAATGACATTTAGTATAAATCTCATTTATATTAAATATAATTATATGAACTAAATTCATATAATTAATATTTGAATCATATTCAAATATTTATTTCCTCTTAAATAAACTTTCTATTACAATGTGTCAAATACATTATAGTAATTAAATTATATCATATATAATTAATTCCCTCAATTAATTTGAACAATTCAAATTATTCCAAAAATTGATTCTCATTAATTCCCGTTGAGCTACAAAGGGGACCTCATAGACCTGTAGCTTGAAGTTTAAACGGTACGTGAATAATTAATTAAACTCCTTTAATTAAATTATTTACCATCCGTTAACTGTCGGATACTCTACTAAAGACCAATAGCTGCACTCTTCGCACAACACATATATTTTTGTGTCCATTGGATATAACCAATCAACAATACGATGACCCTTCACAATTGCTCGTAAGTATAGTTGGGCCAAAATTACCGTTTTCCCCCGTAGTTACATCTAACTCCTTAAATACCACTGATTCGTTTAATAAACAATAAATCATAGTCTAACTATGATCAACCTTCTCTCGAGCTAGGAGAAAGTGTGGCGTCACATTGTTCAAGTCCCAAAATTAGCCCTTAAGGGAGCAATTTATCTACTTGGTCTGACACTGGGAAAGGAGTGAATCCCTTCTTGTGTAGTTGTGTTCCCAGCTCCCCAATCAGACGAATCCTCAAAATGGTAGGCTTGTTGAGTCGGGGATCTGGCCACTCTCACCCATACAAATCAAAAGACTGCCTTCATAGGCAGAAGTTTACAACTCATTCAGGATTTAGGTCATGTTACCTAAATATTTGTACATTACAATTACAAACTATAGGACCTTATGAGATTTAGGGCATCAACCTCAACACATTAACTATTTATCAGGTACAACAGGCACAATGGAAGCTAGTCTCAGGATTAGGTTAGGCAGTGGGTGTCATAAGAGGGTTGACATCTTCTGTCTTCACACCTTTTACCAAGTTAAGAAGATGGTCTGGGAGGGGATGTGACACTTAGCCAGCTTGTCTGAAGTTCTAGCCAAGAAGCACGAGAACATGGTTTTTGCTAGAGAGATCATGGAATCGCTACGTGATATGTTTGGACAGTCGTCAACACAAGTCAAGCAAAATGCCTTGAAATTCATCTTTAATTCTCGGATGCAAGAAGGAACCTCTGTCAGAGAACATGTTCTCAACATGATGGTCCACTTCAATGTAATCGAGATGAATGGGTCGGTTATTGATGAAGTAAACTTGGTCAGTTTTATTTTGGAGATTTTTGCAAAGAGTTTCTTTCAATTCCATAGTAACACTATTATGAACAAACTAAACTACAACCTAACCACTCTTCTTAATGAGTTATAAACCTATGAGTCTTTGATGAAAGTCAAAGGAAAACATAGGGATGCAAATGTTGCAATCTCTTTTAAGAACTTCCACAGGGGTTCGACCTCTAGAACCAAAGGTGGACCATCTTCTGATTCAAAGAAATGGAAGAAGAAAAAGAGTGGAAAGGGGAATAAAAGTGCCCTCCGCTACTACCCAGAAGGGCAAGAAGACCAAGCTTGCAGAGGGAATCTGCTTCTATTGCAATGTTGATAGGCACTAGAAGAGGAACTGCCCGGAGTACTTGGCTGTAAAGAAGAAAGCCAAAGAAGGTAAATATGATTTACTTATCATAGAAACTTGTTTGCTGCCTGGATAATTAATTTAGGAGTCATTAATCATGTTTGTTATGAACCCAGCGGATCGCTACATGGGTTTGACTGAAGCCCAAAACGTCATTACGAATGATGGGGTCGAGGATCCGTTGTCTTTTAAGAAAGCAATGGAGGATGTTGACAAAGATCACTAGACGTTGGTCAAGTCGATCCTCAAATATCTTCGAAGAACGAGGGTCTACATACTTGTGTATGGAGCTAAGGATCTATCCTTAACGGGATACAACGTTGCTGATCCCTTTACAAAGGCCCTCACGGTAACGTGTTTGAGGTTCACCTGGATAGTCTGGGTCTGCGGGACATGCGGCATCTTGTCTAGGGTAAGTGGGAATGATACTGGGTATGCCCTAGTTTATTGTATATTGTACAGTTTATATTGTATTGTACATTAGTCTCCCAAGTCATTAGAACAAGTGGGAGATTGTTGGGATTGGTGTCCTAATTCTCCCGGAGTCTCATTGTTTTGTAAAGATACACATTGTTCAATGAATAAAATAAATGTTATTTAATTCTAGCATTTACTCATATCCAATAAACAAAGCTCCTTGGTTATCTTATGTGAACTTAAGCATGTATATGTGATATACAAGTGGATCATGCCTTAAGTGATAACCTAAATTGGTCTGTAGTATAAGGATTAAGGTGGGATACCTGATCCTGGTGACACTACGGATATGACCTCCTTTGTAGAGGTTTGCAAGTGTTGTAAACTACTACAGATGGTAGATCCTGACCATTCATGTGGCGTGGAGCGAGGGTGTCCTATACAAAGAGTTTGTATAAGACCTGGACCACGAGATGACTAGACTCTGTATATAACGCCGTTGATACTAGAGACTTACAGCTCACCTAAACGACGATAGGTGACACGACCTCAATCCTGAGTGTTTTGGGAACTCCTGCCTTTGAGGCAGTTCTTTGATTAGTATAGGTGAGAGTGGCCAGGTTGCCAATCAACATGCCTACCTTTTTGGGACTTTTCTGATCTGGGTGTTGGGAACTCAATCCACAAGATGGAATTCACTTCTTTCTCGAAGCAGAGAGATTGCTCCCTTAAGGGCTGATTCGGGGCTTGAACATAGTGGCAACAGCTTCTCTTTGGAAGAAGACTCAGTCATAGTGGGACTATGACTTATGTTCATTAGAGGGATCAGTGGTACTTAAGGAGACAGATGTAACTACAGGGGCATAATGGTTATTGCCCAGCTGTACTTGTAAGCGATCTGTGAAGGGTTGTCAGACTGCTGATTGGTTAAGATGGACACATAATATATCTGTAGTGAAGAGAGTTCAGCTGTCGGTCTTTAGTGGAATGCCTGACAGTTAATGGATGGTGGATCCCGTGACTAAAGAGTTTAGTCAGTTATTCACGTACCGTTGGAGCTTCGGATCTACAGGTCCATGAGGTCCTCCTTGGTAGTTTGGATTCATGTCTTGGTGTTGATTTGAAATGTCAAATTGACAAGAGGTATTTTGATTATATATGATATAATCGGTATGATGTATAAGATACATCTAGTGGAGGATTGATGTAAATGAGATTTACATTAAGTACCATAGAATAAAAAAAGAACTATGGTTTATATGTTTCATGAGATGAAAATATTAAAACTATAGGTTATAAATATAGTATGATAAGTTGGTTATCATTTATATTTATAATAATATTAATTATTAGATAATTCATTTATATTTATAATAATATTAATTATTAGATAATTAATACTCTTTCTTTTAAATAACCAAAGTAGTGGGTGGTTATTGATCACGATAACCGTGAGTTTAAAAGAAATCGGTTTCCTATTTTGAAAAGAGGGTTGTATAAAAGTTTGAAAAGAATTTGAGTTTTCTCTCCGGTGAAAAGAAACTCACGGAAGTCGTCAAGTAAATACAGATTTACTAAACGACGGTTGGGCGAGCTAAATGATCGTATAGGTGCGAGTAAATGATCGTGCAATGTTTACTAAACGATCACATGGCTTTACTAGACGATCGCTGGCCAAGGTAAACGATGGTGTAGAGTCTGTACGCGACAGACCGAGCTAAACGATAGAGCTAAACGATCGCATAGCTTTTGCTAGACGATTGCATAGCCTTATCTAAACGATTGGGCATCGACCTATACGATAGGTCTCCGACTTCTCCCACTTGCCCAGTTGTGTACTCGATCGTCATTTCTTCCTTCGTCTGCCTCACATCAAGTTCAAACAGAGCCCACCCTCTGGATTCTCACACCGAGAGAATACCAAGGTCGACTTGTTGATGGTGTCAGACTCAACTCGACATTGTCGAGGTTTTCTGGAGGCCGTTTGTGATGCTGTGGAGGTCGTT
Source organism: Benincasa hispida (assembly GCF_009727055.1). Taxonomy (NCBI): domain Eukaryota; kingdom Viridiplantae; phylum Streptophyta; class Magnoliopsida; order Cucurbitales; family Cucurbitaceae; genus Benincasa; species Benincasa hispida. The sequence goes on from NC_052358.1 coordinate 51,700,790, forward strand.
CGTGTCGCTGAGGACGAGCGCGGTTCGTGTTGCGGAGGATTTGTGACTGAGGAGATCGTTGAGGACGAGCGCAAAGTGTTTGTGTTGTGTTTCTGCGGTGTTGCAGTCGTGTAGATCGGGAGGTTCGAGATTTGCTGATTGTTCGAGCTGTCGCGCATCGAAGCGTGGAGACGTTTCTGCCGATGTGCGTAGTGTTTGCTTTCTATGCATTTGTATTTATTCATGCTTTAATTTCTCTATATAATCGCATAACCGTTTGTTTGCAAGTCAACTGTAAATGATTTGTTGATTCATGACTGTAATTTGGAATAGTCTTGCTTCCGCTGCTTATGGAAATTGTGATTCCGATTTCCTTCACATAGATGATATCTTACTCATTAGGAATGAAATAGGATTTCTTACTGATATTAAAAATTGGCTATCTGCTCAATTCTAAATGAAAGATTTGGGAGAAGCACAATATGTTTTTGGTATTCAAATTATTAGAAATTGCAAGAACAGAATGCTAGTCTTGTCTCAAACATTGGATATTGACAAAATGCTTGTCAGATATTTGATGCAAATTTCCAAGAAAGTTAACTTACCTTTTAGGCATGGAATTACCTTTTCTAAGGAACAATGTGCTAAGACACCTCAAGAAGTTGAGGAAATGAGACAGATTCCATATACATCGCCTGTGGGTAGCCTTATGTATGTCATACTGTGTACAAGGCCAGACATATGCTATGCAGTTAGGATTGTCAGTAAATATCAATCTGATCTAGGATTTGATCATTGAAAGACAGTAAAAAAAATCCTCAAGTATCTTAGGAGAACGAGGAACTACAGGTTTGTGTACGGTGCTAAGGATCTGATCCTTACAAGATACATTGGCTTTGTTTTCAGACTGATAAAGATTCTAGGAAATCTATATCAAGATCTCACTCTTAATGGAGGAGTTGTAGTTTGCCGCAACATAAAACAAGGTTGTGTTGCAGACTCTACTGTGGGGTAGAATATGTAGCTACTAGTGAAGCTACTAAGAAAGCTGTTCGGTTGAGAAAGTTCTTGACTGATTTGGAAGTTGTTCCAAATATGTCTTTGCCTATCACTTTTTATTGTACAACAGCAGTTTTGTGGCAAATTTGAAGGAATCTTGAAGCCATAAGTGAGGAAAGCACATAGAATGGAAGTATCATCTGATACGGGAGAATGTGCAACGAGGGGTCATGATTGTCACACAAATAGCATCAGAGCAAAACATTATTGATCCATTTATCAAGACTCTCACGGCTAAAGTATTCGAGAGTCATCTAGAAGGTTTAGGTCTACGGGATGTATCACTTAGACTAGTGCAAGTGGACGATATGACTGGGTATATTGTGTTCCTTAGTTTATTGTATTTTTCTTTTATAGGTATTGTACATCTCACTAGCTTTAGGACAAATGGGAGATTATTAGGATTTGTGTCTTAAGTCTCACAGTCTATAATTTTGTAAACAAATTATTAATAAATAAATAAAGTATTTATTTAATGAATAAAGTATTTTATTATTTTCATAATTTAAAATTCAATAAACTAAGATTCAATGTTATTTAATATAGCTTGAACAGTATATAGTTGACATACAACTGGATCATGTTCAAGGAATAACCTGAAAGGTCTATAGTATATGGATAAGATTGGGTACCTTATCCTGGTAACACTATGGATATGACCCACTTTGTACATGTTATAACAGTTGTAAGTGGTATCCTATATAGTAAGTTTGTATAAGACCGGATCACGGAATAAAATCTCTCTTTATAACACCGTTAATTGAATAGATTTATATTTCACATGATAACCATGTAACTCGATCTTAATCTTGAGTGAGTTTTGAACTTCGGTTCATAAGGGTTGTTCTTTGATTTGTATGGGTGAGAGTGGCCTTAGCTGCAGATTAAATATGCCTACCATTTTGGGAATGATACGGTGTGAGGAGCTGGGAACATAGCTTCACGAGATGGAATTCACTCTTCCCGACTTTAGAAAAAGTAGACAAATTGTTCCCTTAGGTGCTGACTCTGGGACTTGAACAATAAAGCCTAACTCTCTCACTGGCCTGAGAGAGACTTTGTTTATGTTTGGATCATAAACAAAATTGTTTATTAGAGAATCAGTGGTACTTAAGGTATAAGAGGTAAAGTAAAATGTAATTTAACCTAGCTGTAATTACGAACAATTTATGATTAATTCAATGGACACATAATTATACTGTAATTCATTGGAGTGCAACTATAGATCTTTAGTGGAGTGCCGCATAGCTAATGAATGATGATTAACTTAATTGAAGAGTTTAATTAATTAATCATAAATCATTGGAGCTTATAACTGTAATCCATTAGTCCCTCTGCTAATTCACTAACGAATTAAACACATATTTTGAAGAGTTCAAATTATTGTAAAGGAAATTGATTGTATATGATACAAAAATAATATAATGTTAATTGCATATAATACAATTAATATACATTACAATATAAAATTAGTTTTGAATTAGATTCAAAGTTAAACTATAGAATATAAGAGTATTACTATTTGAATAAGATTCAAATTTTAAATTAATATAAATTAGATTTATATTAAAACTATAAGTTATAATTAATATGAATAATATTCATATTAAAACTATAGGTTATGTGAGAAATGCACATTTAGAATACAGTTAAAGTTAATTAATTAAATATTTGATATTAAATTAATTAATTGATTAAATTAAATTAGAGTGGGAGAGAGGGAGAGGGTTGTCTTTAAATCTACAATTAAAGGGATTGCTTGAATAAGATTCATGTGAAGTTTTATACTCTCTCTCTCTGATATTCTCTCCCATCTCACATACTCTCAGCGAAAGGAGTTCTCAGTTTTTCCCTTCCCTTCCATAAGGTTCTTACAAACTTCTTGTCCAAAGAGGATAGTAGATAAGGTCTCTTGGTAGTGTCTTGCTCGTGAAATCGATTGTACAGTGCTGCAATGATTCAATACTTATTAGGTGATCTTCAAAGATAACATCCTTTGCCTTTAAATTTTTTAATAACATGTTTAATTCTTCAGTTTTATTGTTCAGTTTAAAATTCATCAACACAATCAAGACAAACAATGGTCGCACGCTTCCGCAAAATATTGGTGCGGTGGAAACACAATCAAGGCAAACAATGGTCGCACGCTTCCGCAAAATATTGGATTTTGGTCACTTCTCCGTGCAGCTTCGCTTCTCCACCAAAATATTGGTCACCATCTTTTTTCTCTCTCACAGCCCCCCTCCTCCAAAAAACTTCTCTCTCACTTTCTCTCTCATTTGGAGGGGTGATGCGGGCATGCATCGAGCACCAAAGTGAACGACAGTGATCTCCCATTGACGGCCAAAGCAATGGTGCAGGTCCATAGGGCGTTTTCTAGTAGATCCCATGTGCCGACGGAAAAAATCATATATAGGAGAGCACGAAGAAGATGATTCGTTAATTACCATGGTAGTGATGGACGAAGCCAATTCCGGCGTAGCTCATTATCGACGAGCGATGACGATTCCTTCCTCTTTGCTTACAGCAACATAGTGCCAGCTGGTTATGTTAAAAAAAAAAAAAGTGCTCTATTTGACTTCACATCAAAACAAGAAGAACAGAAAGTTTGAAAAAAAAAATGAAACCAACACAAAAGAGGAAACAGAGCATCAGTTTCTCGATTAACAAGAGCATTGGAAAGACTGAAGAATTTGAGCTGCGCCCATTTCAATTTATAGAGGGAAAAGTGCAATTTGGTTGGGTAAAATTGTGATATAGGATCAAAATCCAACAGAATCTGAATCTTGGTGGTATTTGGGAAAGATTTGCTGAGATGAAATGAAATTCCAATTGAAAATCTCAACTACAAATTGGTTTGAATTCAAAAGGTTGGCATTTGTTTAGAATATTCCCAACCTCGACTAAGAATTTGATGGGATTTAAAATAAATAAATAAACAAACAAGAATGCCCAAAATCCAATAATCAAATTAAGGTTGAAATGTTGCTTAAAGTTGATATTCCAAGTTTTATGCCAAATTAAGATAGGAATAAATTTGAAATCATATTCCAAGTTCAAGTCAAGATTCAGAATACGAACCAAATTTTACCTCAATGTCAAAACTTCGGCATAAATTAAGTGTTGCCTCAAATCAAAATATGGGCACACTCTAAGGACTCAACCAAATCAAAGTTGAAGTAAAGAGAAAGATGGATTCAAAATTCTACTCCAAATCAAAGTTGAAGTTAAGAGAAAGGCAAAATCAAAATTATACTTCAAATTCTCATGAAGAATTGAGTATATTCCAAACTAAAAAAGTTGTTATAACTTAAGATACTACTCAAAATTCAATTTGCAATTAAAGTAAAGCATAAATTCTCTACTTTAGTTTAAATAAAAGCTTACTCTCAAATAAGAAGGCCAATAACTAAAGTTCACCTTTTGTTTACTTGGCTTAAAATGTCTCAAGCAAACACATTTCAAATCAAAATTTTGAGCTAAATTATCATATTTTGATCAAAATGATGCATCAAATTAAAGGGGTCAAAATCATACTTTGATTTTGAATTACCTTTTTTAAGATTCACCCATCATATAGAAGTGCATAAATCTCAAAAAGAGGCAATTTGTTGAATGAGAAATTTTAGATAATCACAAGTTACCTCATCATCGTAATGAAAGATCGATCCCATTGTGGAAGTTATAAATTAGATCGGGTCAAGTAACTAAAGTCGTTCGGGCCCAACCCAATTCAAGTTGATGGTAAAAATTTGGGCCAAATAAAAGATTGGATCCAAGCCCAACTTTTGGGCCCAAATTCGACTCAAGCCCATGTAAGGCTCATGAAGAACCTCCATAAATAGAGGCCTTATCCCTTCATTTTATAGGGGAAAAGAAGAAGAAGAGGAGAAGAACAGAAAGATGAAGCTTTGAAGACTGAAATTCCAAACCCCTCAAGATCCAAAGGTGGAAACTTTGAAGATGAGTTGAAGAACACAACTCCTCCAAAGCTCTAAAGATCAGAAGATATACTAAAATTCTGAAGATCAGAAGACATTTTAAAGCTATGAAGATTTAAGTTCCCAAGATCCAAGACTTAAACTCCCAAGATCAAAATACTAAAGCTCCTAAGATCCAAATACTAAAGCTCTCAAGTCTTGAAAACCAACGCTCTCAAGTTCTTAAGTCCTGAAGACTAAAGTTTCTCAAGTTTCAAAGATTAAAGCACTCAAATTTTGAAGAACTGAAGATCTAAACTATTTAAAGCTTCAAAGATTAGAATATTTCAATAAATTAACTATATCTTTACAACATTCAAGCTGAAGATTCAATCTCCTTAAACTTACGAAAAGGCACACAAGTCGATCAACAAGTCAAAGGTCAATCCGAGCTCATCAACAAGCCAGAGGCTGATCCAAGTTGTACAACAAGCCAACAAGTTGTTCAATAAGATACACAAGCCCAAAGGTCGATCCTTCAAGACGATCAACAAGCCAGAGGTTGATTCAAATCATCAAACAAGATCAACAAACTCAAAGGTCAGTTCTCCAAGACGATCAATAAGCCTAAAGGCTGATCATCTAAGAAGATCAATGAGCTTGAAGATTAAAGTTATTTTTTTCGAGAGAAACCATCAAAGGATCATGTATTAGATTGTATTCACTATATTATACTGAAATTAATGTAAATGAAAAGTTCAACTTCCTCAAATTAAACTTCTTTCAGAAATCACATCGAACAAATTCCTTCCTTAATTGGACACGAATTTTAAAAGGCAAATTTTGTTCTTCTTTGATGGTAGACGTATTTGCTATTGTGAGGAGTAGATTTATTCCTTGTGGCCGACTTGTTCATCACGTTGATTTGATCTTTGTTCACTTTGTTCTACTTTTTGTCTCCATTGTTTGAATCATTAAAGAACGTGAAACTTATTTTTTCTTAGAGGGAGCCTAAGGCATTATTGAAGAAAATGGATTCTTGATATTGGGGGGCCTAAAACTTCATTCAACGAGAAGGATTTCTCCAGCCTTAGGGGAAGCCTAAGGTGTTGCAAATTGAGAAGGGAGTTCTCAAGACTTAGGGGGACTTAGGTTCCCATGTGAAGGGAGTTCATTGAGTCACGAGGAAGATAATCAAATTGAGAGAAGTCTCACACACTGTCGGAAGTCTAAATGTTTATCACTAATATTATCATACTTAGGGGAGCCTAAATAAAATTGACAAGGAGACTCACATCTAGGGGGGACATAGGTGACTTAGGAGTTGAGCTCTACGTGAGCCACTGTAGTAGTTGGTGTATTACAGATAAGTACTACGTTGTAATTACTTGACTCTTTAATATTAGTTGATTATCTTTCCTATGCATATTGACTCCCCAGACATAGGTGGATTATTGTCGAACTAGGTTACCAACTTCTGTGTGTCTTTAATTGTTTACTTCTGTTAGTATTTTTGTTGTTTCATTGCTTGTTGGTGCTTTCCATTTAACATCTGTATATTAAGTGTCAAGTCAATCTATCACTTTTTTATTTGGTACCAAAGTAGGACACCTTTATCTCAGGTGCTACAATCATGCACAAGATCAGAGAAGGTGACTCCACCACTCGTCCTCCTGTTCTAGATGGAACAAACTATTCATACGGGAAAGCACGAATGACTTCCTTTCTGAAGTCAATTGATAGCAAAACTTAGAAGGTTGTAGTTTCAGGGTGGTCTCATCCAACCACCAAATCTGATGATGGAAAGAAAATCTTGAATGCCATATTTAATAGTGTTGACTGCAATATATTCAGACTGATTAATACGTGTATCTATATTAAGGAGGCATGGCATATCTTATCTGTTGCTCATGAGAGAAATCTAAAGTAAAGATGTCAAGGCTGTAATTGTTGACATCAAAGCTTGAGGATCTGAAAATGCGCGATGAATAATCAATTGTTGAATTCATTGTTTCGTTACTAAACATTGCAAATGAGTCATTTGCTTTGGGTGAGAAATTTTAGAAGAAATACTTTTTCGGAAGGTGCTTAGATCTTTACCTAAGAAATTTGACATGAAAGTTACCACCATTGAGGAAGCTCAAGACAACCCAAAGTTGAAAGTAGACAAATTATTTGGATCCTTGCTCACTTTTGAGATGTCTCTGGATGGAAAAATTAAGAAGAAGAATAATGGAATTGTTTTATAATCCTTAGTTGAAAATGAACATGTAGATCGGGATAGAGAGTCTGAGGATTCCCTTACTAAATCTATTTCATTGCTTTTAAAATAGTTGAGTCATGTTCTCAAACGATTCGGAAAGAGGTTTGGTATTTCTCAAAATAACAAGTTTGGTGGTTCTTTTCTCCCCAAACAATTCGAGCTCAACATAGTAAGAAAGGATTTGACAAGTTAAGTGCTTTAAATTTTAAAAAAGAAAAGTTCTCTAAATACAGAGAGTGTGATGACTATGGACACTATCAAGCAAAATGTTCTAATTTTCTGAATATGTGGGGTAAAAGCTACGTTTTAACTCTGTTTGATGACGAGTCTGAAGAAAACAGTGACTCAGAGGAAGATGTCAAAGCACTTGTTAGTAACATCTCCTCTGACACCTAGTCATGTGAGATTCTTGAATATGATGTTTTTACAGAAAATGTTCATGACATTGCCAACCATGGATCTTCAATTCCTCTTATCAAGCCCTTTTTATCAAATGGTGAGACGATTAGAAAGTTCTTGACTTTCAGAAGAAAGAATTGAGACCTTTTTGGCTAACAATCATAGACTTACGTCTACTATTGTAGATTTAAAGCGTGAACTCTCTCCAGTTAGAGCGGAGAAAGACTTAGTGTGGAAAAATTTCAAAATGTCAAACGTTGGTACTAAGTCTCTAGAGAAAATTTTGATAAAAGGAAAGAAAACTGGTGATAACTCTGGGCTTGGATTTTCTAAAACTTGAAATCATATAATAGACAATCTCAATACAAAAGGAAGCAAAAGATTGAGTTTGTTAGAGCTTAAAATCCAAAGTCTTGTGGATTTAGAGGTACTTCCTCTAGCATTTCGAGTTTGGTAGTCAACAGAACCTACAAACTAAGATGGATCTATCATTATTTTGGAAGAGTGGGGCACAAATGACCATTATGCTATTTGTTGTTGAAAACTCTTCACAGACCCGCAAACTTTAGAAAGGCTCCTGACTTCTCTCGAAATTACTTTCAAGGAAAGGCAAATATAAAATAGGTTTGGAGAGAGAAGAATGTTAAGAACAAATGTAATGTTGTATTGACATCCCTCAGATCTTCTGTTAGAGAAGATTGGTACTTTGATAGTGGGAGTTCTCGACACATGACTAGTGAGAAGATATATTTTTCTGACCTCAAATCTGACAGTCAGGAAGGATCATATTTGGAGATGGCGCTTCTGAAAAGATCATTGGAAAAGGAAAACTTAATTACCCTAGTCTTCCTTCCTTGAAGGATGTAGTGCTGGTTGAAGGGCTCATTGTTAATCTTATTAGCATTAGCCAGCTATGTGATCAAGGTCTAAACGTGAGTTTTACTAAAGTCAAGTGCATTTTCACCTATGGAATCCCGACAATGCTTTGCCTAGGCCATGTTCATTTGATAATTGTTACCCGTGGAATCCTGACAATGTTTCGCAGGTTTGCTATCTCTTTCATCAAAATGAAGCTAGCCTATGGCATAAGCGTCTAGGCCATGTGAGTATGAAGACTATTCAGAAGGCTCTAGTAAAAATTGCAATATTTGGACTTCCATCTTTACCCTATTCAACTGGAATTATTTGTGGTGATCGGTAATCAGGTAAACGAACTCATACTTCACACAAATAGATATCTCTTTCTAGTTATACACTTATCTTGAAACTTTTTCATCTGGATCTTATGGGTCCTATGCAATAGTTTGGGAGGTAAATGGTATGTTCTAGTTGTGATATCTCTCTCATATTGGTCCTATGCAAATAGAACATACCGTTTTCTTGAAAAATGAAGCTAGCAACCCAAATGCATACAATTTGTAAAAATCAGATGGGTCAAATGCAATCATAACATACCATTTTCGTGAAAAAATGAAGCTCGCAAAGTTTGTATGAATCATCCCTCTCGCAACATCATTGGTAATCTTCAAGAAGGGGTGTATTGGGGTTGATGTTCTAAATCTCGTGGGTTTCATAGTTTATAAATTATGTGTACACAAATTATTTATTTAATAAAATAAAGTGTTATTTTATTTGACATTTAGTCTGCATTAACCCAAATCCAATAAAATCAGATCCAAGGTTATTTCATGTAACTTAAACACGTATGTGGCTGACATACAAATGGATCATGTTTAAGTAATAACCCGAATGGTCTGTAATACATGGATAAGTTGGGTACCTTATCCCGATAACACTACGAATACGACCTACTTTGTAATTGTTACAATTATTGTAAAGTGTTACATATGATCTGATCCTTATCGTTGATGTGGAGACATGTGAGTAGAAGTATCCTATACAAAGAGTTTGTATAAGACTTAATCGTGAAATGATTAGTCTCTTTTTATAACACCATTACTTGAAAGAACTTACATTTCACTGAATGCCATAGGTAACTTGACCTTAATCCTGAATCAGTAGTGAACTCCGGCCTATAAGGGCAATCCTTTGATCTGTATGGGTGAGAGTGGCCAGTTTCATCGACTCAATAAGCCTACCATTTTGGTGATTTGTCTGAGTGGGGAGCTGAGAATATAACTACACAAGATGAAATTCACTTCTTCCCAGTCATAGAGTAAGTAGATGAATTGCTCTCTTAAGGTTTGATTCTAGGTCTTGAATAATGAGGTGCTTCACCCTCTCACTGGCTAGAGATAGGTCTAATTTATAGTTAGACTATAACTAATTGTTCATTAGAGGGATTAGTGGTACTTAAAGAGTTAGATGTAATTACATGGGTAAAATGGTAATTTGATCCAATTGTAGTTACGAGCAATTTGTGAAGGGTCAACTTACTGTTGATTGGTTATATCCATGGACACAAAAATATACCTACAGTGCAAAGATTTCAGCTATCGATCTTTAGTGTTGATTAATTTAATTAATTAATCTTGTATCATTGGAACTTCTAATTTGTAGGTCCATTAAGTCCCATTGCTAGCTCATTAAGGGATAAAAAAAAAAAAAAAAAAAAAAAAAAAAACATAATTGCTTTTGGAATAATTTGAGTTGTTCAAATTATTTAAGGGAATTAAAGGTATTTTTATATTAATATAATTAATTTAAAGTATAACTTATGTTGATACATTATATTATATAGTTAATTATAAATATGATTTATGATTAAAACTGTATAATGTGTGAGATAAATATTTGAATAAGATTTAAATTATATGATCCGTATAAATTAAAACTATATGTTATAAGGGAGAGTTGCATTTTAATGTGATTAAGATGCATAATATATGGTTTATTAATTCATGGTGAATTTATCAACCATATGTTATTTTGGTTTTTAATATTATATTTTTTAAAAAATAAAATAACTCCCCATTACAGGGGAGTTATTCTACATGATGGGATGGAGTTATTGTAACTCCCTTCCCTTCTCTTTCATTAGCTCATGATGCATAGAAAGGGTAATGTATGATTTTCACAAAGAACTCTTCAAAAGAAAAACTCTCTCGACTCCCTCTAAAATGCTTTGCAATTCCCTTCTCTCAAAACACTATAGAAGTCCCACAACTTCATCCCTTGCCGAAGAATAGCAAAGTAACTTTGTGGTGGTGTCTAGAGGGTTTTCATTCCAATGTTCGTGCAAAAGTTCACGTTGTTCGTGACCTTCGGAGAGGAATTATGTGAAAAGGAAAATTCATCAAGGGTATGTAATTTCTTCTTCCTTCCTCTCTTATGTAAATGCATGCTTATACGTAATTTAATGTTTATTCCTATTATGTATAATTTCTCTGGTTTTAAGTTTGTCCAAAATGAAATTCATTGGCACAAGGCGATTGCTCGCTTTTGTTGATGATTCAAATCCTTCAAGGTGACTACCAGAAAGAGAGATAAAGTGAATTATTTAGAGATGATCAGTAATGTTTGCTTCACCTCCCTTGTTCAACCAAGAAATGTCAAAGAAGCTTTTATAGATGAATGTTGGGCCAATGCTATGCAAGAAGAGCGTGGGCAATTTGTGCAAAATAATGTCTGGACTCTTGTTCCCATGCCAACATCTGTTAATGTGATTGGCACAAAGTGGATATTCAAGAACAAGTCTAATGAGAATGACAATGTCACTAGGAACAAAGTCAGATTAGTGGCTTAGGGGTGTACCCAAATAGAAGGTGTGGATTTTGATGAAACCTTCGCTCCAGTTGCAAGACTTGAGGCCATCAGACTTCTGTTCGGAATATCTTGTCTTCTAAAATTCAAATTGTATCAAATGGATATAAAGAGTGCATTTCTGAATGGTTACCTGAATGAGCAAGTGTATGTTGAGCAGCCCAAAGGATTTGTAGATCCTTTGCATCTGACTATGTGTAAACACTTAACAAGGCCCTCTATGGACTCAAACAAGCCCTTAGAGCTTGGTATGAACATTTGACCCAATTCCTTGTTAACAATGGGTACGGTTAAGGAGAAGTTGACAAAACTCTTTTTGTTAAAAAATCTCAAATAATTTCATCATTGTCCAAATTTATGTTGACGATATTGTCTTCGGTGGGATATTACAGGAGATGGTTATGCTCTTTGTGAAACAAATGCAGCAAGAATTTGAGATGAGCATGGTAGGAGAACTATCTTATTTTCTGGGATTTTAGATCAAACAACCAAATGAGGAAATTTTTATCTCTCAAAGTAAATATGCCAAGAACATTGTGAAAGAGTTTGGTCTTAAGAAGGCTAGTATTAAAAGAACCCTTGCTCCCACTCATGTGAAAATGTCAAAAGACTCGGATGGAACTCGAGTCGATAAGAGTCTGTACAAAAGTATCATTGGAAGCTTACTCTATTTAACAACCAGCAGATCTGACATTGCATTTGCCATTGTTGTTTGTGCTAGATATTAGTCCTGTCCCAAGACTAGTCATTTTTTTGGTGCTAAAAGAATAATTAAATATATCAATGCACGAGTGATTATGGTTTATTATACATGTTTGATACAAGTAGTTCTTTGGTAGGCTACTGTGATGCTAATTGGGTTGGAAGTTCTGAAGATAGGAAAAGGACATCTGAGGGTTGTTTCTTTCTTGGGAATAACTTGATTTCATGGTTTAGCAAGAAAAAGAACTGTGTTTCTTTGTCGACAGTTAAAGCTGAATACATTGTTCCAGGAAGTAGCTGCACCCAATTGATATGGATGAAACAAATCTTACAAGAGTACAATGTCACACAAGATGTCATGACTCTTTATTGTGACAATATAAGTGCAATTACTACATCCAAAAAACTTGTTCAACATAGTCATACTAACACATTGACATTAGATATCACTTCATTTGTGACCTTATGGAGAGTAAATGATGTGGAAAATTTATGCACAAGCGAACACGGTCAAGTTATAATATATTAAAATGACTTCAGACGCCGAATATCGTCCTTAGGGATTAAACAAATAGTTATTACTTATCTATTTAGAACCATACCGATTTTAGCTAGGAAATTGAAAAGTCAAATTGAGTGGTGTTTTAGTTAAAATGCAATAAAATAAGACAAACAAATGTAATTTTAGAATTAAAGATTGTCCTAGGGTGTTGGTTTTCACTATATACTTCCTTGAACAATACTTAGGTCAATCATAGAATTAAGCAATACCATTTATCTAAGTCTAGAAACTAAATTCCGAATTATTTTCTTTCGAAAACAATTATTTCTCATGCGATCCTAAATGATAACTAACGTTATGATATCAAATTAAACCTATGGCATTAAACATTGTCATCATCAACTTTTACTACTGTCCTAACTATGTACGTGATAGATTAATAGCAATTTAATGTTACAAGTCCAATTAAACATGCAATCTACCGAATTAAACATTCAATCTAGCATTTATTGATGGCCAATCAATATAAATTGAAAACAGCAGCATCAGAAGATAAAGATTTATGCAATTCCATAAAATTCCTAAGTATTAATTCAAATCCATGTGTAAATCCAACAACACCCTAAAACAAAAAGTCTAGTCACTCATGGTTCTCAAGAACATATTCGAATACAAAATTGAGAGCATTCAAATAGAGAAAAACAAAAAATCAAAGAAAACCTCACCCGGAATGCTCCTCCTCTGGTGGAAATCGCCACTATTCTCTTCGTTAACAAGTAGAAAAGTTTAACAATCTCTACAATCGGTCTTCACTCTCTACTCTTGGGTAAGAACTCTCTCTTTTTTGTCTCAAAATTAGGTTTGAATGTCTTTTCCCTAGGTCTGAATCGTCCCCTCTATGTTTTTTAAACGTCCCAATTATAGAGGACCGAAAATTTGGAACCAAATCCATGCCAAAATTATCAGTCTCCAAATACGGAAAGCCAGCATCGCGATGCTTCAACACAGCATTGCGATGCTGGTCTGATTTTGTTGTAGCATTGCGATGCTCAGATACAATGTTGCAACACTGCCTCCTCAAGTGCAGCTACTACCTTCTAGCGCATATCACCGCTTCACATCATAGTGTTGCAATGCTCCCCTACTTTTTGTTTCTTAGCATTTTTTCTCTCTTGTCTTCACTCTCTTTGGTCCATTGCTCGGTGTTGACTCCTTTAAGCCTAATTTAGTCCTTTTTAGCTTATTTTGAGTATAATTAACTTCTCGATCATAAATCCTAGAAATCACTAGCAAACACGTCAAATAGCGCACATTTTGTGTGCGTTTCACCACCCCAAACTTAAGATTTTGTTAGTCTTAAGCAAATAAGAAAAAAAATAGAAAAGTTCTAAATAAGTGTGCTAGTGATTCATGCCCTAGAGAATAATCAGTTGAGAACCCAAGAAAAAACATTCAAGCAAGTCTATCGTTATGGTCATCCATGGCCAAATCTAATAATTTCCCATGAGTATGTATGTAAGTCACACTCAATTTAAAACTCATAAACTAAAGTTAGGTTCAAGAAAGCTTCTCCAGCTTTTCCCTACTCTGGCTCATGCACCAGTCATCAAGTGTACACATATTTCAAGAAGGTAATATGTCCATTAAGGTGCCTTAATTAGAATCCTGGATTTTAAAACTTGCATCATTTTACATAGGGGTACTAGCTTTCACACACTCACTGTAGGAAACCGTACCTAGTAAATTCCTAGGTGTCCTAACTGATCGCAGGAAGGAAGCTTTTATTACTCCAATCCATGCATTCACATTATAAGTTTACAAAGCATAAAACAAAATCTTTCTTTTAAGCACACGAATGATCACTCTTTTTTCAAAGGCTGACAAAATATTCTTTTTTTTTTCTCTTAGTCTAACACTACAAACCATCATGTCATCTACTTTCCAACTAGTGGAGCCTTTCGGGGTGACAACCAAAATACACTAAATATTATTCTAGTTTATTTAACATTTTTAAATTGAAGTGACTACGTGCTCATGATGTGGGAAACTCAAAGAGGGACACATATAGATCATACTTCAAGATATTACTATCCCATTTCCACTATGAGTCATTCAACATGAATATTTAAGTCTCATTATGGACAATCAACATCAACAACACAACAAATAACTCATAAAAACTCTAAAAACTCAATTCATGCTAATTGTTTTTAAAAGAATTTCTTCAAATTTTCAACATAACGTGCATAGCAGGATAAGCCCAAATAAACATGCACAACAGGATAAATAAACGAACACATAAGTACGAAGGAAATCTCCCACCCAAAACTTCGAAATTTGCATTTTCCTCAATGCAAGAAAAGAATAAAACACAGAGAAACAAACCTGGGAGTGTGCGGGAGTCCACCAAAATGGCTAGTGGAAAGAGTACTTTGTATTGAAAATAGACCCTGAAAAATATGAGAACAAATGAGTGACTCTCTGCTTTTTAAAAGAAAACAAATAAAGAAAAAATAGAAAAATAAATAAAGCAGTAAAAATATTGGGTTGTCTCCCAACAAACGCTTGGTTTTGACGCTTCTTAGCTAGACCGAACCCAAAAATCATTCTTTAGAAACTAGGTTCTCTATCTTTCTTTCTTCATCACCACAATAATGCTTAAGTCTTTGATTATTGACTTTGAATCTTGATCCATCTTCTCCTTGCATTTCCACAGCTCCATGAGCAGAAGCATTTACGACCAGAAATGGTCCTGACCATCTAGTCCTAAGTTTACCTGGAAACAAGCGTAAATGTGAATTAAAAAGCAAAATTCTTTGTCCAGGATAAAATTTACAGTGAATGATCTTCTTCTCATGCCATTTAATAGTTCTTTCTTTGTACAACTTGGCATTTTCATAAGCTTGATCACATAACTTTTCCAACTCAGCAAGTTATAACAATCTCATCTTTCCCACCTTCAGTGGATTAAAATTTAATTTCTTGATAGTTTAATAAGCTTTGCTCTCTAGCTCCACAAGTAAATGACAAGCTTTCCCAAACACCAATCTATACTGTGAAGTACCAATTGGAGTCTTGAAAGCTATATGGTATGCTCATAATGCATCATTTAACTTGAGAGTCCAATCCTTCCTGTTAATTTGAACTGTATTTTTAAGAATCTGTTTGATTTACCTGTTAGATACCTCAATAAGGCCGTTAGTTTGAGGATGGTATGTTGTGATAATCTCATGTTTACACCATATTTAGAAATCATGGAATAAAAAAACTTGCTAAAAAAAATGAGACCCCTCATCACTTATGATAGCCTTAGGTGTACCAACCCTTGTGAAAATATTTTTATGCAAAAATTTCAAAATAGTACGGGCATCATTATTCATCGTAGCTACGACTCTACCCATCTAGACATATGATCAACTACAACTAAAACATATGCATGACCTCCCAAAGACATAGGAAAGGGCCTCATAAAGTCAATACCCCAAACATAAAAAAGTTCCACCTCCAAAATAGGTGTGATAACTTGTAGAAATACAAGTTATCATTCCCTCAAATTTGGAATAAATAGGATTATAAGTGATAAAAACTCACTCATGATAAAGGAAAACACATGAAATTGTATATATGTAATAAACTCATGCAGAAGTATATTCTTAAGTGAAAAACTGCATAACTAATGCACTTTAATGTAGGAATCAGAAAAATTTACTAAGTGTTGCAAACAAGGCCAACACAAGGGGCATGCGTCCAGNATAACTAATGCACTTTAATGTAGGAATCAGAAAAATTTACTAAGTGTTGCAAACAAGGCCAACACAAGGGGCATGCGTCCAGCTTACCCGATGCATGAAAGATAGATTTGGCTCGTGCAATCCACATTAAGTCACAACTTGTAAGCATGGGCATCTGATTGATAACGTCTGATCAAAGCAGAATGGCAGGCAGCTGTCTTAGCATATGGAATTTAATGCAATCACATCACCAAGTGGCTGTTCTGATTGCCTATATAAAGAGATGTTGCCTGCAAAGAAGAGTTAGTTAGAGAGTTAGCCATTTTCTTGTTTTCAACTTTGCCGACTACAAGCAAGAAATATGAGGGACGATATCCATTCTCCAACGTTGGTAACAAGGTGCAGCTAGAGAGAAGCTCGAGAGAGACATCTCCTTCAACCCTTCCACCAAGTTGGCAACAACAAACATAAAAATAAGGCAAGGAGGATAAGAGGTTAAACCTGGCGACTTGACTAAGTGTTTGTGAATGTGAATCTTCTGGCTTGATAAGTGCATAAACTTTGTTGCTTGAATCCACCTGATCAGTTGATTGAAGTTAAAAAGCATATAGTTACTCCAAAGAGTAGCTACTTGTTAAACGCATCAAGGTAGGGCGTGAGTAGTTCTAGAGATAAAATTATTAATATCATTCGCTCATTCATTTTAACTAACGCATGCAACCTAGAGATAGGATAAGTTTGGCATCCGCATCAAGAGATGTTGAGCATAAATTAAATAATACACTTCCAACTCATCACACTTACACTTAGATTTTAGGAGGCATTTGCACCATTTCCATTTCATTGTCATTGTGCTTACATAGGGTTGTGGTTCCCACTAGGAAATCCACACATATCATCTACGCTTGATCAAATCATCCATGGACTTTTTTTCCCTTTTTTTTGAACTCTTATTTCCCTCTTGCATGTGTGCTATTAGTTTAGTGTACATAACCAATACACATCAGCCAATTAGGAAACTTCTGCAATAGATCCAAAGACCAAAACTTACATTAGTGTACTCTAGAATCCCCGTGTTCCACCCTGAACTTACCAGGACACTTAAGTTAGATTTATACTTGTGTCTAGCTTAAGAGAACTTGTATGCAACTAGCAAGGTATGCATGAAAATAAATCTATCTTCCGTCCGCATAACATCATCTTCATACCAAGAGATAGATTGAACATCTTCATCGTAATAATTCATTCTCATCATCATTTATCTTTAAAAGCACAAACACGATTGAAGCACAATAAGTTTTTTGCGTCGTTGTTGGGGATTCTAGCAATGTAGCTAACTAGAATTTATATATTGTATCTTTTTCTATAGAACTTTCAATCGAAAGTGTATTACAAGTTAGTCCTGGACTTGTAAACGTTTTATGAGCAGAGCAAGAGCTCCAAAACTCAGATACGACCCCAAGATTGAAAGAACTTTCAAATCGAGAAATAGATCAAATAGATGTCGAAGGTTAAGGCAACAACAAATGGAAAACAAACAAAATAACCAAAAATTGGCTCAATAGCTAGCTAATGCTACAGTAAATCCAATCCTCATGGCAAACAACATCGCGCGTCCGATGCGTAAATATGCATCACCAGTGTTATATGATTTTTTGCCCGAGATCATTTATTCAACAGTTGACAGGACCTAGTTTGAAATGAAATATGTCATGTTACAAATGTTACAAACCATAGGATAGTTTGGTGGTGCCCGGGGCAAAGATCCTCATGCTCACATGAAACACTTACTGGAGACTTGTACTTCATTTGTGATTTCTAGAATCGTGCCAGAGGCAATCAGATTACCCCTATTTTCATATTCACTCCGAGATGATGCCAAGTAATAGGTGAGCTCCTTGGAGCCGAGTGAAATAACTATTGGGATGATGTCCTAAATCTAGTGTATCTCGTGGTTTGTAGTTTTGTTAACACAAATTATTTATCTAATAAAATCAGAGGTACTTTATTTGACATTTAGACAACATTAATTAAATCTAATCAACTAAGATCCAAGGTTATATGATGACACTTGAACAGTATATGGTTGATATACAGGTGGTTTATGTTCAAGTAATAAACTAAAATATCTGTAGTAAATGGATGAAGGTTGGGTGCCTTATCCTGGTAACACTGCAGATATGACCCACTTTGTAATTGTTATATAAGATGTAAGTGTTACAAAAAATATGAATCATATTGTTCATGTAAAGATTTGTGAGTGGGGGTATCATGTATAAAAGAGTTTATATATAAACCAAACCACAAAATAATTAGTTTCTCTTTATAACACCGTTACTTGAAGAAACTAATATTTCACTAGGATGACCATAGGAGACTTAACCTTAATCTTGAGTGAGTTGTGAATTCCTATTTATAACGACATTCCTTTGATCTTTATGGGTGAGAGTGGCCATGATAGCCGACTCTATAAGATTACTCTTTTTGGGATTTGTCTGATTAGGGAGCTGAGAACACAGTTACACAAGATGGAATTCACCCATTCTCATTCCATGGGAAAGTAGATAAATTGCTTCCTTAATAGTTGGTTTCTAGTCTAGAACAATGAGGCCTCAACCTCTCACTGGCCCGAGAGGTGTTATTTCCTTTGATCTTTATGGGTGAGAGTGGCCATGATAGCCGACTCTATAAGATTACTCTTTTTGGGATTTGTTCGAGTTGAGAGCTGTCTCTTATACACATCTAGATGTGTATAAGAGACAGGTCTAGAACAATGAGGCCTCAACCTCTCACTGGCCCGAGAGGTGTTATTTTATAATTGAACTATAAACTATTTGTTCATTAGAGGAATCAATGGTACTTATGGAATTAGATGTAACTGTAGGGGTAAAACAATATTTTGACCCAGCTGTAGTTATGAGCATTTGTGAAGGGTCATTGCTTTATTAGTTGGTTATATCCATGGATACATAAATACATCTAAAGTACGAAGAGTACAACTATCGGACTTTAATGGAGTGATCAGTAGTTGGTGAATACTAATTAATTGGATTGAAAGAGTTTAATCAATTAATCTCATATCATTGGAGCTTTTAATCTGTAGGTCCATAAGATCTTCTTGTTTGCTCACTAAATGATAGTAATGAGAAATGATTTAAATTGTTCAAATCAAATGAGGAGATTTTATATTAATGAGATTACTATATAATGGTTAATTATAGATATGATCTATAATCCAAATTATATAAGAGAGATATTTGAATAAGATTCAAATATTAGATTCATATGAATTGGATTCATAAAGAGATGTATACATATAAATATGTGATATTTATATATTAATGAACTTCATATTAATATGATTTAATATAGTTATTTAATTGATTAATTAATGGTTCATTAATTGATTAAAAAATAATGGAGATTGGAGGTTAGTATAAATATATGATATTTATGATAATTAATTAAATTTATATTAAATAGGATTTAATATATGATAATTTAATTAATGTGTCAATTAATTAAATAAGGGTTATTTAATTAATTAGCACTAAGGGTATAAAAGAACATTCTTGGAGAAGGGGTTAATCCTTCTCCAAAAAAGGGGGGGAGGGGGTTGTGTCAATTAACTAAATAAGGGTTATTTAATTAATTAGCACTAAGGGTATAAAGGAACATTCTTGGAGAAGGGGTTAATCCTTCTCCAAAAAAGGGGGGGTGGTGGTTATAACACAACCTAGCCTCCACCTTCTCTCTAACTGCTCTATAAAAATTCTCTACCCTTTTTCTCCTCAAAAGTTCTTGGAGTCCACTCTTCCAAGTTCTTTGGAATCCTAGAGAGTAGCAAGGTAACTTTGTTGGTGGTATCCTTCTTCATTAGAGAAGTCGAGGTCGTTGATAGCAGTGGAAGAGAGAAAGCTAGAAGAATCAAAAAAGTGAGTTTTGATTTCTTCTCTTCTTCCTCTTGTCTAGCATGCTTATAGTTTTGTTTGAATGTTTATCCTACAATGAATGTTTCATTTTACTGTTTTTGTTTTTTAAAAATATCGAATGTCTAAATGCAAAGCGTTCACATGCTTTCGCAGGAAATCGATTCCTTCAATTGGTATCAGAGCCAATGTTTTCTTGCATTTTGATTTTCTATTTTTTAAACAAAAATCAATTCATGAGGGTGGTTATTTTTCTGCATTTTTCTTGAAGATGTATGACGTTTGCTTGATAGATAATTTCATTTATTGGTACCATAGATTGTAAAATTTTATGTTGATTTGATCAATGTAAGGGCCTATTGTTTGGGCATTTTATTTTTTCAATCGAGTCTGCTTTTTTTGTTCAGGGTCAAAAACAATGTTGTTCGAAGCCCAGATTTTCAAAGAAAAGCAGAGGGTTTTCTTCTCTCTTATGGCACCTTGTATCATGGCATGCGATGAGATGGTGCATAATGTATGCCATATAATTTAAAATCTCACCTTAGGATAAACATGACCATGCATCATATAAATGTTATATGGTTACATGATTAATATAAGCATGCTCATGTATTATAATATAATTTTTATATTATTTGAATGCATGTTTTGAGTAAGCATATTCATGCATCATAAATGTTATAATGTATGATATAGAGAAATGAATATATATATTTATTTTTTCATGAATGATAATTATAAGCTTGCAATTAGATAAAAAACGAACTTTGCATTGAGAATGACATTGCTTAGATGTATTTAATCAAAGTTGTCATAATGCAAACGAAAAAGGATTTTGACAAATTTATTGTTTTATAAAGGTTATAAGTTCAATGAATTAGATTAAAATCGATAATCAAGAGTTGCACGTAAACATAAGTTCAAATTTTTTGAAATTGATTCACCTAGACTTATGTTAAACGAATTTCTAATAAGATTAAAAATAGGTTAATCTTTTAATTCGTTTTAATAGGATTAAAATAAAGTTGGTTAAAAGATTAGTTTTATAAAATAATTTCCCATAAGGGACCTTTTTCTAAGGAACATTATGTCTAGGCTGATGTTTTTAAGTTGATGGAAATGGAACACCTCTACTTGAGAACGGATGGTAAGGTGAAGGGTGGGTTGATCACGATTGGTAAATTTATTTTGCCAGCTGACTTCATCATCCTGGATTATGAGGCCGATAAAGATGTGCCCATCATTTTGGGGCGACCTTTCCTATCAACGGGTCGGGCTCAAATTGATGTGCACAAGGGAGAGATCACTTTGAGCATAAACGGACAGAAGCTCAAATTTAATATAATTCATGCCATGAAATTTCCTGATGAGGAAGACCTGCCAGATTCGGAAGATGACTTGAATTTGATGAAGAAGAAAAGTCTGATGAAGAGTATGAAGAAGAGGATGCCAACGCATCCGTAGCTGCCTGCAATGCGATCGTAGCAAAAACAAACAAGGAAGAAGGACCGATCGTAACGCAAGAAAAAGAGCCCAAGGAAGAAAGAAAAATAACACAACCTTCTCACGTGGAGCCACCAACCCTTGAATTAAAAACCCTACCAGCACATCTGAAGTACGCATTTCTAGGGCAGAATAAGAAGCTACCAGTAATAATTTCCACTGCGCTCAACGCAGATCAAGAGAATGAGTTGATGAGCATTCTCAAGAAGCATGTGCGAACAATCGGCTGGACGCTCGCTGATATCAGAGGAATTAGCCCCGCGTACTGCATGCACCACATTCGTCTTGAGGACGACCACAAAGCAATCATTGAAAATCAACGCAGACTTAACCCTACGATGAAGGAGGTCGTCAAAAAGAAGATTATCAAGTGGCTGGATGAGAGCATTATCTATCCCATTGCAGATAGCACGTGGGTCATCCTCGTGCAATGTGTGCCAAAGAAGACCGGAATGACGGTAATCCCCAATGAGAACAATGAATTAATACCGCAGAGGACCATCACTGGATGGCGCATCTGTATGAACTACCACAAATAAAGAAAGATAACTTCCCTTTGCCATTCATCAATCAAATGCTGACAGATTAACAGGGAAATTATTTTTAATTTCTTTGGATGGATATGTCGGTACAACCAGATCATGATAGCTTCCTGAAGTCTAAGACAAGACCACATTCACCTGCCCCATATGGGACATTCGCTTTTCGCTGCATTTGTTTTTCGACCTCTGCAATGCGCCAACCAACGTTCCAAAGGTACATGATGGCGATCTTTTTCAGATTACCTCGAGACTCAGTAGAAATATTTATGGATGACTTCCTCCATTTATGGGAACACTTATGAAGTTTGCCTGGCCAAGTCTGGAGAAAATACTAAAATAGATGGTGAAGAGACGAACGTGGTGCAAAAATGGGAAAAATTGTAACTTCATGGTGACAGAGGGGAATAGTGTTGGGAAACAAGGTCTCTCGAGAAGGTTGAAAGTGGACAAAGCAAAGTTGACGCAATTGAAAAGCTTCCACCTCCAACCAACGTGAAGATAAGTGCCAAGCTTCTGGGGCATGCTGGATTCTACAAACGATTCGTTAAAGACTTTTCTAAGATAGCAAGACCATTGAGTGCGTTACTAGAGGCAGACAGAAAGTTTGAATTTGACAACAATTGCCTCAACGCATTTCGAATTTTAAAGAATGCGTTGATTACCGCACCCGTCTTAATTGCTCCGGATTGGACACTGTCGTTCGAAATCATGTGCGAATCAAACGGGTATACGATGGGAGTCGTACTAGCACAAAAGAAGAAAACAACTTTGCACCCATCGCATATGCAAATAAAACTCTGAACCCTGCTCAACTTAATCATACCACCACTGAAAAAGAGCTCCTGGTTGTGATTTTTGCGTTGGAAAAATTTCGGGCATATCTATTGGGAACCAAGGTACTCATTCACACTGATCACTCAGCAATCAAATATTTGATGACAAAAAAGGACGCAAAGCCGAGATTGATCAGATCGGTTCTCCTCCTTCAAGAATTTGATATCGATATAATTGATTGGAAGGGGACAGAGAATCAATTTACGAATCATTTATCCAGACTGGAAAATCCCGAGGTTGACCGCAATGAATCTGAAGTGAGTGTCGTGTTTCCGGATGAGCAGCTATTTCGCATAGAAGAACTGCCATGGTATGCGGACATCATTAATTATTTGGTCTGTGAACAATTTTTTGAAGATTACACCTACCATCAACTGAAGAAGCTCAAGAATGAATGCAGACAATACTATTGGGATGAGCCGAATCTATATAAAAGAGGTGCAGACCAAATCATTCGATTATGCGTACCAGATGCTGCTCAACAACGCATATTGTCACAGTGCCATGATTCACCTTATGGAGGGCACTTTGGAGGACAACGTACTGCAACCAAAGTTTTGTAAAGTGGATTCTTCTGGCTTTCATTATTTAAGGATGCTACTGACTACACAATGAAATGTGATCGGTGTCAACGCACCGGCAACATTTCATGGAAGAACACAATGCCAATGAATACTATCTTGGAGCTGGAACTATTTGACGTATGGGGGATTGATTTCATAGGACCATTCCTTCCTTCAAACGGTAAGCACTATATTTTATTAACCGTTGACTATGTCTCCAAGTGGGTAGAGGCAATTGCATGCACCACAAGTGATGCAGCAGTAGTCTCCCGGTTCCTAAAGAAAAATATTTTCACGCGTTTTGGCACTCCCCGTGCTATCATAAGTGATGAAGGATCACACTTTGTCAACCTCAGTATAAAGGAGCTGCTGCGCAAGTACAACATCCTCCACAAAGTGGCCACTGCATACCATCCGCAAACAAATGGCCAAGCTGAGGTGTCCAAT
>NC_052358.1:51727896-51826584 GCF_009727055.1 Benincasa hispida
ACGTATTTTTCACTCATGAAATATTCTTGAAGTTAAAGTTTGCTAGCTTCTTTCAACTCTCTTTACAACGCATTTTTTTACCATCTGCATGACTTATTTTAATCTTTGCAATGAGGGCATTTTCGCCTTTTTAAATTTGGGGGTGGGGTATTTGTTTCCGACCTTGTGCTACAAAAAAATAAAAAAAAAAGATGATTTTTTTAGAATAACAACTCCATTATCAATGCAATGGAAAACTACATGATTGATAAAGAGTTAAGTTGTGAAAGGCACTTAGCCGAGTTGGATGTCCCACATAATACGTGGGGGTAAGCCAAAACGAAAGTAAATCACGCAGCAGATCAATGCATAAATAATGACGAACTCCACTGTCAAATTGGTATGAGTTTAGTTTGAGAAAAGTGCATTCTCCGTAGTTGGATGACTGCATACACCCCGTGAGGCGCAAGCCAAAACTGAAAGGCAGCACTCTGGATCAGCACCAAGAAGGTCAGGAAAAAAAATAGAAAATAAGAAAATTTTGTGCAAGGATAAATCATTTGACACCCTGGTGGAAAATTTTCTTTTTGAAATAAATCATGCGATGTTCCGAAATTCAATAAAGTTCTTTTGAAAGTTAAGCTTGCAATCCCTAATTCTTAGAAATATTTTAGGAAGAGATTTGAATAAGACTTAAGGAAATTCTAGCATATAGGATCTAAACGAAGTATCCTTGAGAAATCTAGGAAAGAAAACTTTGCGGTTAACATGCTAAAGGAATCTTTAGCTTATGCTTGAGGACAAGCATTGTTTAAATTTGAGGATGTGATAATAGGCAGAAATGCACGTTATCATAGTGCTAAGTTCTTAAACAATGTTGGATTGCATTGATAGAATATGTTAAATTACGTCCAGTAAGCATAAATTCTATAATATTGCAGTCCCATGCGTTCAACACATTAGAGCAGTTGATCTTTTATATTTTTGTGCAGAATAATGCGTTAACGCAATGCAAGGAATGTGATCATAGGAACACATCGGTCGAGCGCAACTTCACCGCAAGACTTTGCGTTGATCGTGCTTGCAAACATCCACCCAAGAAGAATCACTGCAACAAGGTAGGCGCACCTGGACGAAAGGACAATTAAGATCGATGGGACAAAAAGCTGACGGTAGTCAGATCCAAATTAAGTTGACAGCCGATAACGGTCACAAAGTACATCTAGCTTTATCGATGACAATTATCTGGCGCATCAGTCAGGAATTAAAGTTGTCTCATCTATACAACCAGGAGAGAGAAGTCGCCTTTCACCTTTGATGCCCTATAAATACCAAGTGCATTCTTCAGAGAAGGGGTTAAGCAGTCGATTACTTCACATCACTTTACAAGTTCACACCACTATTCATAGTTTTCTTTTCCACTTTTACAGCGGAGCTAGAGAAAAGTGATGACGCCGGAGATCGTCCAAGGCGGCTCGAGAGAAAACCTTGGGGTGTAAGAGCAGAGAGCAGGTTGACTCTCGCGAAAGCGAGAATATCTTTAGAGCACGAGTAGAACAGTGTAACGCCTGGTGGCAAGAAATTGCTCCAGGACCTTTACTATACTTGCATTGTTATTCTGTAATTCATCTTATATCTATTCAATGGAAGTTCTATTTCTACTTCTGCTCACTCTCTTAATACGTATGAGTAGCTAAACTAGTTGAATGGGTTGAGAAGAACTAAGCTAACATGATCTAGGAAGTTCATTGCTTGTGATTGTCTTGTTTTATGCTGTGCAAAATACCCCTTTAGAGTTACTCGAGAGAGAATCTAAAGAAAGAACCTAATGTCTCGAGAGAGCTAGGTTAGAATCTAACTTGAAAGAGCAAGATTAGGCTTGCATAAATAAGAGATAGGGACTTAGAGATAAGCTATGTGTGTCAACTTGCATCGCAAGCATTCTAGGAATAGGAGTGATATTATGTGGTCGCATTTGTGTGAATGTCATGTTGTCATTGCATAAATAGAGATAGAGGTTTATGTGTAAACCCTGTAAACTTATCGCATATTTATCGCATGCGTTCTAGCCTTAGAAGTCGTGACATTCACACCGAGAGGTGGTTTACTATTGTATGCATGTTGCATTATCGCAAAGCATGAACTCAACCTAGGGAGTGTTAGCCGAAACCCTTCTCAACCCGTTCACCGCATATTCATCGTATTTCCCGTTTGCCAACTCTTTTCAAACTATGCTGCATTTATTATTATTTTCATCAACGCAACAACAATCCAACACTTTTTTATTCAACTGATTACCGCAAGTTTTCATAAAAATCTCCAATGCAACTATTTTCACAAGTCCCTGTGTTCGACTCTGGACTTACTAGGAAACTCAAAGGAATTTACACTTGGATTCCTCTGGGTAAACTTGAGTGCACAATGCTGTTCATCAACACATATTATCCATATTTTCCACACCTCATAAATTCAAGCATCACTATGCATGAGTGTAGCATGATCGTATTGGCTTGCGTCAACTAGAGTTGCCCTCGCAGTCACTCTTAAGGGTTGCAATGAAAACATCTCCGCATTTTATCTATTCTCCCATATATTTATTCCATGTCAAGGTTTGTTACATCTCTACCTTTCATGCATATTCTCATTGCGTTGTCTGTTAGATAGGAGTAAAAGTAGGATTAACGTAGCAACATCCCCTCCATTCTTTTATTTATACCGTCGCATGCACATCACCGCATATATATAGCTACAAGTCCCTGTGTTCAACCTCGGATTACCCGAGAAACTTGCGTTCATGTTATACTTGGCGTGAACGCAAGAAAACTTGTGGCAGGATGTATGGTCGTCACATACATTCATTAACGCATTATCAGTCTAACGCATGACTATCAACGCATATCTTAGGAACATGCATCGTATACCGTGTCCATGGGATATTGGTTGTCGAGTAAAATTGACTTCCAATTTCCTACCATCACGTGTCAGCAACCATCTATACCAACCACTCCACCATTAAGTTCTTTATGGATAGAAAGGATGCAAAGCCTAGATTCATTCGTTGGATATTACTGCTACAAGAATTTGATCTAGAAATTAAGGATAGAAAAAAGAATCAGGTGGCTGACCACCTATCATGCTTGGAGAATAAGGAAATTCAATTGGAGCTGGCTGAAATTGAAGAAGCAATTCCTGACGAACGCCTGCTTAAAGTTGAAGATTTAGAACCTTGGTATGCTGATATTGTTAATTACTTAACCACCAAATAGTTTCCCAAAGAGTTTAACACCCAAAGAAGGAAATGGCTCGTGCACGACAACAAGTTTTACTTTTGGGATGAGCCATTTCTTTACAATCAAGGCCCTGATTTGATCATACGTGGATGTGTTCCCGAAGTTGAGATACAATGCATACTATATGAATGTCATGAATCCCCTTATAGAGGTCACTTTAGAGGACAAAGGACCACTGCAAAGGTCTTCCAAGTAGGTACTTTTGACCCACTCTGTTTAATTCCCACTTAAATTCTTTAAGTATGTGGTGTCAAGCCTCTATGCAATGTGATTGCATACTGGATCTGAATAAAATAATTTACATTCAGCTCAGATTTGGGACATGCAGTTTATAATCCAACTGGTTTTAGTTGAAGAAGTCTTCTTCAACTTGTGTACACCAAAAACCAATCTTCCTCTCCAAAAAATACCCTTGAATTCAAACTCTTCCTGGATCCCACAATCCAATCTAAGGTCCATGAGAATAGTAGGGAAAATTAAGTGGTGATCTACAACCATTTGAAGTGGAGATTCAAGCTAATTTCATTGATTGAAGAAGTTCTTCAAAGGTAATTTATGAAACCCTCTTTTTCCTAATGAACAACTTTCTTAAATACTAAAATTGATGAATTAGAGTGCTCAATGATTCTGTTTGCTTCCGTTTATTTCTTTTTAACTCTAACAATTGGTATCAGAGCATGATTTAAGCACTCAATTCGTGGTAATTTTAGCTTCGTGGGTGTTTTTCATAGGTAGTATGAAAATGGTTGGTGATATGGATAATTTAAGTTTTGGCATTAAAATTCTCTTCAATTAAGTGGTAATTGTTGTAATTGGCTCTTTGTCTATGGGCCTTAATGTGTGATTAAGAGTCTTTAAATTTGTTAGAGTCAATAAAGTTGCAATTAAGTTGTAATTGAGAAAGAAGCAAGAGAGGTCAGCCGCAGATTTTCAAAAGTGAAACTACTGCTAGGCAATGTTGCAACGTTTCCCACACAGCATTGCAACGCCGTTCTTCATCAGTTTGAGGCATTGCAACGTTGCTCATCCTAGACCAGAAAGTGCACACGCGACTTAACTGGCGGTTCAAAATAACCGGTTCAGCCGATTCAGGTCTAGGAGGCTCGGTTCAGCCTCATTTTGGCTGGTTCAACCTGTTTTGGAGTTTTAGAGATCTAATTCGAATGGGTTAGGTTCGGTTCGGGTTGATTCGTGAACACCATAAGCACTTTGAAGGAGTTTCTAATTATTATTGTAATAATTTAGACCTTTTGCTTGATTAAAATGCCAAAACTAGTCTATGTCAATGCGTGTTTAATTATTTATGCATTTTGAATGTAAATTATAATTAAATAAATCTTGTATATGCATAGTATATCATGTAGATTTAAAATCCCACCATAAGAAAGTATGTAGCATGCATTAAAAATATGTTATAAAGAGTTATAATATATAGTATGCATGTTTAGGGTTTCAAGTATTTAATATAAAGTGTTATATTAAATCCCAAAATGCTTGATGTATGTTATGGATGATTAGTATGTCTATTTTTTTATAATTATTATAAAAACTAAATTAGACATTTAAAATCCATAACAAAGATAAGAGGCATGCTCACCTAGGACTAACAAATAACAACTTATTTTAATAGTTAAAATAGGTCATTATCTTGTAAAATTTGGTTACAAACTCAAACGGTCTATAATCCTGTCTAAGGCTGGAGGTATTTAAGTTGACGATTTACGGAACACCTCCTACCTAAGGATTATAACCAAATAATTGAGCATTGTTAACCCGATTTTATGAGCATGTGTGAGCGATGTGAGATTTTAAAACTGGTTTACCTAGACATCGTAGGTTAAAATCCAAATATAAACATTATACTTGGATAATCACCTAGACTTAGGTTGTTTTATTAGCCAGAATATACCTAAGTAAATGTTTACCTAAAAAAAAATAGAACACTTCAGAGTGAGATTAATAACATATACGATATGTTGTTCTTAGCTCTCACGTCCTTAAGAGTTTACACCGTGAGATCCATGATCGACTTCTGTCACCCTAAGAGTGACTTCGGAAAGTGTTTGCATGGGTCAATAGCAAGGTGAATAGGGGAGGTAGTTCATAGTAAGTGGGTGAAGGGTGTGTGTCAACATGTCCTACGGTCTCTTCCATTATTTTGGACCGTGAGATTCCTATGTTGCACATGTTTGTCGACTTTATGCGACATATGCTAGTCGTTTTATGGCAGCTATCCCCTCAGACATGGGATTCAGAACAACTCAAACTCCAGAAATGGATAGGATTTCTTAGGTTGATTCTCAACCTTGACTCTCTAATTCGGTAGCATCGTTGGGGCCAACCTCTGAGGTCTGAAAACAAAAGGTTACACTTACAAGAATTACTAAGCGTTAGTAAGTTTTTTACCGAAAACAATAACTAAGTGACTACAGGAATAAGATTTATTCTGGAGATAGTATTTAGTCAAGATTGTCTTGCTTCAATGAAAGAGTATTTGACTGCCCCTCAGTAGCATCTATTTTGACTTATTAAAGTATCGTTGCAAATAAGTAATAAAATTTGGGTGTAAAACTCTGAAATTTCACGTAAGTGAATTAAGTTAGAACTTGGTTAGTAAGAAAGCTTGAAGAAGGATAAAAGAGGAGGAAAATGACTTAAGTGTTGAAAACTAGACCTTAAAGGCTAAAACATAAACTGTAGTTAAGTTAGGTTTTAGGAGACAAAATTTTGGCTAAGTATGGGAAGCATGCATTGATGCCATGCATTGGGATGAAGGTGTGCAAAACAGTGGCCTTGCCATTTCAAGTTTAGGCGATGACATTGTCATTAGAGGTTAGGTGAGCTTATTGACTAAGTGTCGAACACATAGAGACACTATGTGTTGGTGTGGAGTACGCGGTCAAGACACCAAGTAATGAATGTTGTGCTCGACAAGTCCATGATGGACACATGATATGGGTTGGCCTAGTAATGACATGAAATAATTGTCTAGGAAGGGGCATGAGGGACATGTCAAACGAAAAGTATGGACTGAGAGTGTGCCATGTGTTAGCAAGGAGCATGCGGCATACAAGGACTTGAGAGGTTAGGACAAGGCGTTTTCCAAGGAAATTTGAGGTTAGTTGATAATATGAATGGATGAGGCATGCCTTTGCATTAAAGCCATGCGATGGCTAAGTCATCTTGAGGTTAGGGAAAGCCTCATGGGACGCAAGTGACAAGGGATGGCATTGGCGAGGAGTCTTGGTGTCAGTTGTTTTAGCATGCGAAGAAAAATACCATGTGATAGCCTAAGTGTAGAGGATGATCGTATGAGAAGTTACGTTGGAACAAGAATGGATGCACCAAGAGTAAAACATGTGTGGGAAGGAGTGTATGGCCAAGGAGAGTCTTACAATGGTTTTGAGGTTAGTGTTACACAAGAAAAAGCCAAGGGATAGACAATGGGATGCGATCAAGAGGGGTATGCGACCATGAGATAAATTATGTGTTGACAAGGAGTGACTTGGAGAGCAAGGTTAAGTTAACAACTCATCTAGACAAGTGGCTGGCCAAGGAAGTTTTGGGCTTGAACAAAGGCGAGGTGGAAGCATCAGAAGGCGTGCAAAGTGAGAGACATACGTTGGCTTGAGAAGAAGAAGAACTTCAGGGCAGAGGTGTCAAGGAGAGGTGTTGGCAACACAAGGGAAGGGCACATGCAAGTAAGGAGGAGGTGTCAAAATTTGGTGACCTTCGGACACCTATAAATAGGGCAACTTGAGAGGCTTAGATTTCAGAAACCACTGGTGCAATTTGAGTAATTTTTGTGTGAGACTGTTTAGAGGGGAGTGAAGTAAGAGGCTCTAGGCCATTTGAACTGAAGTTGTGAGAACAGAGGAATTGGCATTGGAAGACAGGAGGCCCAGCTGATCGCATAGGCCAGGCGCGCCCAGATGCCCATCGCCAGACGCACACGGTCCAACTGATTGCATAGGCTAGACACACAAATTCTTTAAGTATGTGGTGTCAAGCCTTAATGCAATGTGATTGCATGTTGGATCTGAATAAAACAATTTACATTCACTTGAGATTTGGGACATGCAGTTTGTAATCAAGCTAGTTTTAGTTGAAGAAGTCTTCTTCAATTTTTGTACACCAAAAACCAATCTTCCTGTCAAAAAAATTCCCTTGAATTTAAACTCCTCTTGGATTCCACAATCCAATCTAGGTTCCAAGAGAATAGTAGGGAAGATTAAGTGGTCGCCTACAACCATTTGAAGTAGAAATTCAAGCTAATTTCGTGGACTAAAGAAGTTCTTCAAAGGTAATTTCTGAAACCCACTTTTTCCTTATGAACATGCTTTCTTAAATGCTAAATTTGATGAATTAGAGCGCTTAATGATTCCATTTTCTTCCGCTTATTTCTTGATAACTCCAACAATCTCCTACCTTTGACCCTCCAATAGTCATCTATGAACCAACTGGATTGGGAACAAGCAATGCTCACACCACTAATAGTCCAATTGAGGAGATGCGTGAACCATAACCTCTCCAGTCCAATGTACCTACACCTTCTACCACACAAGTCAACATAGATGAGCTCAAACAATTCATCCAAGCACAACTCTGACCCTTGGTCACATCCATGGAAGCTCTTCACTTGCAACAGGCAACATTGGAATGCCAAAATATTATTTTAAGGGATTACTTGCATCAACAAGCGCAGAGAAGTCAAGAACAATGCGACTTCATGATGCAGTATATTAATCAAGTCTTGATGGGAATGTTTGCCCCACCTATAATACCGCAGCACTTGCGTGATCCCCTTAGATTCATGGATAAAGACCATGTCCTTAAATGCAGGGACGATGCACCGACCTCGTAAACAAATCTGGGGGTGTTGGACTTTTGATTATTTTTTTTTATCAACTTCTTGTATGCATTTATCCATTTTGATTTTCATGTATACATCTTTTCTATGAATGAAATTTACATCATTTTAATCCTTGTATTTGTCTTCAATACTCCTCTTATTTTTCCTTTATCATTATTCTTGTGTCTTGCATCATGTTTTGATACCTCAATGATGACACTAACGTCTAATACTCACGTGTTTAGGATAGGTGTTAGAAATCTAAGTCTAAAAACCTTACTGTGATATATTTTTCATTTCCCATGTGCAAGCCTCACCTCAAACCTCCTTTTGAAATTTTCTAAGGCATTTTTGTAGTTCTTTTTCAGTAATGATGACCTTGCTGACCTAAAAAAATTGGGGGTGGGGAGGTTTGAGTTAATGCGTTCTCTAGTTTATAAAAATTTATAATTTCACTTATTTCTTCAAAAAAAAAAAATGTAGACATAATAGCAAAACTCCACTATTAGCGCAAAAGGAAAACCCAATTTGATATGAGTTAAGATTGAATGGCACTTACTCGTAGTTGGATGTCCGCATGACACCCGTGAGGGTCAAACCAAAATAAAGGTAAGTAACTAGGACCAACGCATCTCAAACTCCGTTATCTAAGCCCAAGAAAGAGAACATAAAGCTTAGATAAGAGTATAGTCGTGAAAGGCACTTGCTTATAGTTGGATGTCCGCATGACACCCGTGGGGACAACCCAAAACAAAGGTGAGTTACCTAAATTGACACATGGATAGTCTTTAAGAAATAAAAACATGTATTTGAAAGGATTTTTATAACAAGAAAACCTTCTAATGCATTACTAAACTTAAAAGATGGAAATGTTTTGGAAAGCAAAAGAATTTTTGAAGAATGTGTTTGCCACATAAGAGATCGAGTATATATTTCTTTAGGAAGGGAACAAACTTATATTTCTAAATGCCCATAACAAACACTCTTAGGTTAAAGGACATGATGAGAGGTGGAGCTAGTTGCGTTAAGGCTATAAGAGTATGTTAAGAAATTATTTTAGGAATGCTCAAGGATGAGCATTGTTCAAAATTTGGGGGGTGTGATAACTTGTAGAAATACAAGTTATTGTTCTCTCAAAGTTGGAATAATTAGGATTATAAGTGATGAAAATGCAGTTATGATAAAGGAAAACACATGAAATTGTATATATGTGATAAACTCATGCAAAAGTATCTTCTTAAGTGAAAAACTTATCACTAACGCACTTTAATGCAGGAATTAGAAAAATTTACTAAATGATGCAGACAAGGCCAAATGGGCATGCATCCAACTTACCTGACACATGAAAGACACATTTATCTCGTGCAGTCCATGCCAAATCATAACTTGCAAGCATGCGCATCTGACTGATGGCGTCTGATCAAGGTAGAATGGCAGGCGGTTGTCTCAGGGTATGGAATTTAATGCAATCACAAAGTGGTTGTTCTGATTGTCTATATAAAGAGATGTTGCCTACAAAAAAGAGTTTGCTAGAAAGTTAGCCATTTTCCACCCTTGGTAACCAATTGCTGTTGGAGAAAAGCTCAAGAGAAACATCTCCTTCAACTCTTCCATCGAGTTGGCAACAACATGTATAAAAACAAGCCAAAGGGGACAAGAAATTGAACCTTGCGGCTTGACTTCTTTCTTTTACTTTGCATTCTCAATCATTGTCCCATTTGATTGAACTAAGATTATATGTATAAAGACTTATTTCTTTAATTCAATCTCAATCTCAACCATTCTTCACATCTCCATCTGAAGTGTTTATGTATGTGAATCTTCTGGCTTGATAAGTGCATAAACTTTATTGCTTGAATCCACCTAATCAGTTGATTGAAGTGAAAAAGAAATTAGTTACTCGAAAGAGTAGCTACTTGTTAAACGCATCAAGGTAGGGCGTGAGTAGTTCTAGAGATAAAATTATTCATATCATTCGCTCGTTCATTTTAACTAACGCATGCAACCTACAGATAGGATAAGTTTGGCATCCACATCGAGAGTTGTTGAGCATAAATTAAATAATAGACTTCCAACACATCACGCTTACACTTAGATTTTAGCAGGCATCTGCACCGTTTCCTTTCATTGTCATTGTGCTTACATAGGCTTGTTGTTCTCACTAGGAAATCAACGCATATTATCTATGCTTGATCCAATCATCCATGAACCTTTTTTCCCTTTTTCTGAACTCATATTTCTCTCTTGCATGCGTGCTAGTAGTTTAGTGTACATAATCAATCCACATCAGCCAATTTGGAAACCACTGCAATAGATCCAAAAACCAAAACCTGCATTAGTGTACTCTAGAATTCCCGCGTTCGACCCTGGACTTACCAAGGTACTTAAGTTAGATTTATACTTGTGTCTAGCTTAAGAGAACTTGTATGAAACTAGCAAGGTATGCATGAACATAAATCTATCTTCAGTTCAACACATATCATCATCTTCATACCAAGAGATAGATTGAACATCTTCGTCATAATCATTCATTCTCATCTTTATTTATCTTCAAAAGCACAAACATGATTGAAGCGCAACAAGCAGACATAGGAAATTCATATTGTCTAGAGATGTTGCCAGTACGTTGGCACCTATCATAAGATTTAACAAAAGTATAACAATCTTTAAAAAGTGAAGGCCAATAAGGACTTGATTGAAGTACATTAGCTGCAGTTCTAGTTGGTCCAAAATGACCTTCATAGGGTGAAGAGTGACAGGAGCTCAAAATACTTACAACTTCCTTATAAAGGACACACTTTCTTATGAGACCATTTGCACACACCTTGTAAAGAAAAGGATCCTCCCAGTGATAAGATTTGATTTGTGTAAAAATTTCCTTTGCTGTGTGGGTTTATTTGGAGGCAACACCTTACCTGCAAGATAATTAACTATGTCAGCAAATCAAGGTAACCTAACCTTTACCTGATAGAGACATTCATCAAGGAAGGTCTCAACAATAGATGAGCTAGATTTTTCATTCTCAAACTCAAGCTTAGAAAGATGGTCTGTAACTAGGGATGACAAAATTTTCCGCGAGGTCGGGTCCTCGACCCGATCGGGTCGAGGCATCCTCGGTTTGACCATAAGGGTCAAATCGGGTATTTAAATCGGGTCTCCAGTCTGAGACGGGGTAGGGATGGGGAGGGGATCCCTGCCCTATCCCGACCCCGACCCCAATCCCCACCTCTGCCCCAATTTTTTTAATTATTCACATATATAATAATAAGAAGAAGAAGAATAAGAAAAAAATTGAAACAAAACTTTTAATTATAATTTTTTTCTAATTTTAATTATTAATATATACATATATACTAATACTACTAAAACAGTAGCTTGAGCTACTGTTTTAGTTCTTTTTTTTTTTAATTTTAATTTTCAATTTACAATTTTAATAATTTTAATAAAATAAAATTTTAACAATAATACTAAATTATCGCATAAAATTTACAATTTTAATATAAATACTAATTTTAGTTAATTTTAGATAATAAAAATAATAAAAGAAAAAGGCGAGGACCCGAATCCCCGACCCCGATCCCAACTCCCCAAAACGGAGAATGGAGCGGGGATGGGGATTAAAAATCTCCACAAGGACAGGAATGGGGAATGCATCCCCGCCCTGACTCGGCCCCGTTGTCATCCCTATCTACAACCACATTTTCACATCCTTTCCCATCCTTTATAGCAAAATCAAATTCCTAAAAATCAAAACTCATCTCATCAATCTAGGTTTGGACTCTTTCTTATCAAACAAATATTTCAAAGTTGCATGGTCAGTATGAACAATTACCTCAGAACCACATAAGTAGGGCCTAAACTTATCAAAAACAAACACAACATCTAGCAACTCTTTTTCAGTAGTAATGTAATTCTGTTGAGTACTATCAAGAGTTTTACTAGCATAGTATATCACGCTAAAAATGTTATTCTTACATTGGCCTATGAAAACACCTAATGCATAATTACTAGTATCACACATTATTTCAAAAGGTTCAGACCACATAGTTGCAACAATGACAGGAGCAAAAACCAATTTCTCTTTCAAAAAATTAAAGGCTTTGAAACAAACATCATTAAAAACATATATAGCATCTTTTTCTAGCAAGTTACTCAAGGGTTTAGCAATTTTTGGAAAATCTTTGATAAATCTCCTGTAAAATCCTGCATGTTCTGAAGCTCCTAGCTCCTTTCACATTTGTAGAATGTGGCAATTGTTTAATTGTAGAAATTTTTTCCCTGTCCACCTCTAACCCATTTTGAATACTTTATGCCCCAAGGCAATGCCTTCCTTCATGGCAGGGTTTAATCTTCTTTGATGTTCTATTGAAGGAGTAAAGGAATCTTTCATCAGTATTCTATGCATACAGATTGATGAACTATTCCCCTTAAGATCCTCAATAGACCAACCAATGATAGATTTATTGTCCCTTAATAATCTCAGTAATTTCTCTTCTCAGTTCATTCAAATCAGTAGAAATAATAACAGGAAAAGAAGAAGTTTCACCCAAGAATGCATATTTAAAATGAGTAGGTAATTGTTTCAACTCCACAATAGGTTTCTCTACCTCACTCACAACACACAAAGACTCAGGAGGCAAGGGCTTATACATTTTGCGACAAACTTGCAGACTATCTAACCAGTCAATATACAGAGCCATATCATCAAAGCATGTATCAACATTGTCACAACCAGAATCTACAATGCTCGTTCTAAATAATCTCTAGCAAGTAAGACATTTGGGGGTTGTTTCTATCTTGGGAACAACTTGATTTCATGGTTTAGCAAGAAATAGAACTGTGTTTCTTTGTCGACAGTTAAAGCTGAATACATTGCTGCAGGAAGTAGCTACACCTAGTTGATATTGATGAAACAAATGTTACAGGAGTATGATGTCACACAAGATTTCATGACTCTTTACTGTGACAATATAAGTGCAATTATTATATCCAAAAATCTTGTTCAACACAACCATACTAAACACATTGACATTAGTTATCACTTTATTCGTGACCTTGTGAAGAGTAAGTGACGTGGAAAATTTACGCACAAGCGAACACGGTGGAGTTGTAATATACTAAAACGACTTAAAAGGTCAAGTATCTTCCTGGGGGATCAAAGAAACAGTTATTATTTATCTATTTAGAACCATATCAATTTTAGCTAGGAAATTAGAAAGTCAAATTGAATGATGTTTTGATTGAAATGCAATCAAGACAAACAAATGTAATTTTAGAATTAAAGAGTGTCCTAGGGTGTCGGTTTCATTACATACTTCATTGAACAATACCTAGGTCAATCATGGAATTAAGCAGTACCATTTATCTAAGTCTAGAAACAAAATTTTGAATTATTGTCTTTCGAAAATAATTCTTTCTCATGTGATCCTAAATAATAACTAACATTGTGATATCAAATTAATCTCATGACATTAAACATTGTCATCAACAACTTTTACTACTCTCCTAACTACATGATCGGTTAATAACAATTTAATGTTACAAGTCCGGTAAGCATGCAATCCACCGAATTAAACATTCAATCTAGCATTTATTGATGGCCAATAAATATAAATTGAAAATAGTAACATTAAAAGATAAAGAGTTATGCAATTCCATAAAATTCCTAAGTATTAATTCAAATCTACATGTAAATCCAATAACTCCCTAAAACAAAGAGTTTAAACACTCATGGTTCTCAAGAACATATTTGAATACAAAATTGAGAGCATTCAAATAAAGAAAAACAAAGAATTAGAGAAAACCACATTCGGAATATTCCTCCTTTAGTGAAAATTGCCACTCCTTTCTCTGTTACACGTCGAGAAGTTGAACAGTCTCCACAGTTGGTCTTCACTCTCAACTCTTGGGTGAGAACTCTCTCTTTTTTGTCTCAAGACTTAGAGGGACCCAAGTTCTCATGTGAAGGGACTTCACTAAGTAACAAGGAAGATAACCAAACTAATAAAAGTCTCACACACTGTCGAAAGTCGAAATGTTCGTCACTAATATTATCACACTTAGGGGGAGCCTAAGTACAATTGACAGGGAGTCTCATATCTAGGGGGAGCCTATGTGACTTTGGAGTTGAATTCTACGTGAGCCACTGAAGTAGCTGGTGTATTATAGATAAGCACTACGTTGTAATTGCTTGACTTTTTAATATTAGTGGATTATCTTTCCTGGGCACACTGCCCTCCAAACGTTGGCGGATTATCGCCGAACTAGGTTACCAACTTTTATGTACCTTTACTTGTTTACTTCTTGTTAGTATTTTTGTTGTTATAGTGCTTGTCAGTGCTTTTCGTTTAACATCCGTATATTGAGTGTTGAGTCAACCCATCGCTTTTTCAATGAGAATATGAATTTCTTTTTTAAAAAATGGTATCTAACTTTTTAGGGTTTGAGAATTTTCTTTGAGAAGTTGGAGATCTTTTAAAATCAATTTTTTTCGTGAACTTTTATGTATTTTTCTTGTAAGAAATTGACCAAGATCTTATTAAGAAAGACAAAATACGACTACATTTAATTTTAAAAAAATAGCTTTCATAAATTTTATGTATTTTTCTTGTAAGAAATCGATTAGGTCTTTTATTTGTAAATAAGTTGGTTCATCTTCCTTTATTTAAAAACAATCATTTTCTTTACCATGCCAAGACTGAATAACCATATCATCAATTTATTGAAGCTTAAAATGACCCTAGTCATCATCTAGTCAACATTTCGTTAGATGGCCTAACGGTTTTGTTATCTTGAGGACTAAAATGAAGCATTCTTGAAATGTCAAGGGCAAAGTGTTAGTTGAAACATACAAACTAAATTGAAACTAAACCTAAAATATAGGGACTAAGAGGGTATTTCCCTTTTTTTTCACAAATTATACCAAATGCACTATTAAAAATCAAACTAAATGTTAAAGCTTTTTTTAGTATAACAATGTAGAAGTAGAAGATTCGATCCTTTTATCTTTTAATAGAAAATATATATTTTATATCAATTG
Organism: Benincasa hispida; assembly: GCF_009727055.1. NCBI lineage: Eukaryota > Viridiplantae > Streptophyta > Magnoliopsida > Cucurbitales > Cucurbitaceae > Benincasa > Benincasa hispida. The sequence continues at coordinate 51,743,057 of NC_052358.1, forward strand.
AATTATGTTTTGACGCTAGAAACAAAGACGATCTTTTAATGTTAAAAGCAACTTGGACTGAGAATCAAAGTCTTTATCGTTGACTCATATTAATAATGGAAGTCATTATTAATGGTAGAATAACAAATTTCTAACTTTGAATTTAACGACTAAATGTTGTTAATTTTCCCTCTCCGAAGTCTAGTTTGAAAAGGACCGAAGCCCACGAGGACAAGAAATAATTTTGTTAGATTTTGAAACTTTGGAGCTTAATTATACATTTCATCACATAATTCCATAAATTTCAATTATGTTTCTAAAAGTCAGTTATTTCTATTTTAGTAAATTAAATATATCTCAATCAATAATATTTATATTGTATGTCAAAGATCTCATTCGAAAATTACTTATTCTTCTCTTTAGGATTGTCGAGAGGCTATTTATATTGTCCTTCTTCTGACAATCACATGTAACTACGTGTAACTCTGGTGATGTCAAGATTGTTTACGATGCTCGAGGCTGTAGGGTGTTAAAGTGAGTATCGGCCAATCATTTCTCAATTGGTATATATTTATCAGGTCAGTTGGTCGGTTCAAAACCAAGGCTCTAACTTTTTTCTTTTGGAATACACATTCTCCTACGACGCAGTTCTCCTTGGGTTTGGGCCCGCCTTGTGAGCTTTGGAACTTGCTCGAGGCCACCCTCGACAAATGCATTTAAATATTCAGCAATGTGATTACAACTACACAATTTAATGTGACACTCCAATTTGACTACATGTTATATACTTATATCTTCCTCGTGGTCCAGATATAACAATCCTATTCATATCTTTCCGTTTATTTCCAATTTGTCCAATTGTGTTTTATTCTTTTCTTTTTAGTTCAACAAATTGCAAAGTAAAGAATAGAACCATCTATTTTTAATATGATATAATTAATACCTTATCACTAACCTATCCCCCAACCAAATTCGTGTGTAATATGTGCACCTAATTAATTCAAACATAAAAAAGGTACTACTTTTAAATTTCATATTCAATAAATATCAAAGACATTATAATAAACTCTCTACAAAAAGTCATGACTTTTTGTAGCCCAACAAGAGTCAACACGTTTACCAGTTTCATTTCATTGTACTACTACTTTATTCGTCCATGTCCACATTGATAGTCTACTATTATGATCCATTTTAGAAGTGTTTTTAAAATAGTTAAAATTATTTTTATTATCTATATTTATAATTATTTAATATTTAATTTTATACTTTTAAACGTAATTTTTATACTAAAAAATAATTTTTAATGAGTAAAAATATTATTAGAGTGATTTTGAAAATGATAAAAGTGAATTTAACCATTTAGAATCACTCTCAAACATCTCATTCATCTACCATCTAATATATTTATGGTTCATCCTTCAAGTTAAATTTTGTTTGACCAAACTCTATATTTCATACATAATTTAAAACTAAATTACAAAAAATATTCATATCCTTTTAAAATTGCAATATTATCTTCGACCTTTTTTAAGTGATTCAAAACTATGTTTAGAGTAGGAATTCCTTAACATTTGGGATGAAAATTGAGACTTGGGCAACAAAGTGGCCCCAATTTTCGTTATAAGTCATTACTACACTATTTTAAATTTCAATTTTTGTCCAAAATTTAAATGCATTTTTGTTTTCATTGTACTTTTGAACCATTATTTATGAAAAGTGAACGATAATATTAAGTTAAAATATCATTTTAGTCTATGAACTTTGAAGTTTGTTTAAATTTTGTCCCTATAATTTCAAATATCAAAATTTAGTTCATGTATTTTCAATAAATCTTAAATTTAGTCCCTAATACTAGTTTATTATTAATTTTTTCAAAAACTTTCTAGGGAAACTTACCTTTTTTAATGCCTAAATTTTGAAACGTATGTGTGTTTGATTCTTGAATTTTAAAAATGTTTCTTTAAGTTCTCAAGTTCTTAAGAATAAATGCATTTGGCTAGTTCCTAAGTTTTTAATAATATGTTTAAAAGTCCTTAAAGTAATTTTCTTAATTATTTTAAATAATTATATTGTATTTAAATTAGAAAAATAGTTTTTAAAAGTAATTTTAAAAAAATTATTTTTCTAATTTAAAATGTGAGTTAGTTATTTAAAATAATAATAAACTATTCAAGGGACTTCAAAAATCAATATTTAAAAACTCAGGGACTAAAGTATATTTTAAAAACTTAAAGACCGCAACTATTATTAAAATTCTAGGACTTAAATATTACATTTTGAAAACATGAGAATCGAACATACCCATCCTTCAAAACTCGAGACTAATTTAGGATTTACTGAAAGGACAAGGCCTAAAATTGAACAAATCTCAAAGTCCAATACCAAAATAGTATTTTAATCATAATATTAATCATCCATTTGGATTCAAGAAAGTTTAAGAAATGATTTTAAGTTATGCGATTTTTAAATTTGAAAAATGATTTTAAATAAATTACTTTGTTTGGAATGAGAAAGATTTGAAATAAAAATATTTAACATCTTATGTTTGGATGGAATCTGAAAAAAAAAATAAGTATTTTATATCAATTGAAAATTTGAATACGCCATAGTTAATTAAAATTTTTACTTTTAAATACTATGAAATCATGTAAAATCCAAATATTATAGTGAAGAAAGTTTTTTTTAAAGTAAAAATAGGATATTAAATCACTTCGAATCTTAAAATAATTCTCTTTTCACGTAATAACAAATAACAAAATTTATTTAAAATCTGTCACGAAATTGAAATAGTTTAGAGGTCCAAACAGGCATAAAACTTTAATGAAAGATTTAAGTCAAAGTCGAAATTAAATTTCATCATTAAGTGGCCAAAATTGAATAAAAACGCCAATATATATCCGGCTGGATAAAGTAAAATAATTTCAAAACCCCCAAAATAAAAAGAAAAAAAAATGCATTATTTGAATATACTTCTCTTCTTCCTCTTCCTTTCTTCTACACTAGCCAAAACGAAATCAGATCCGCCGTCCAGCCCCGGTGGCAAGCACTTCGTTCTAGTTCACGGAGCTTGCCTTGGCGCCTGGTCATGGTACAAGCTATACACGCTGCTCAGATCGGCCGGGCACCGAGTGACGGTGCTAGACATGGCGGGGGCCGGAATTGATCCGAGGGAGGCGGAGAGTCTGAAATCGTTTAGCGAGTACGTCCAGCCGTTGACGGATTTCATGGCGGAGTGGCGGAGGAGGAGAAGGTGATTCTGGTAGGGCACAGCCAAGGCGGACTGTGCATCTCCGAAGGCGATGGAGGATTTTCCGGATAAAATATCTGTGGCTATTTTTTGTCGCCGCCGCCATGCCTGGCCCATCCCTAAACGCTTCATTTCTACTTCAACAGGTATTATTAATATTACTTTATTCCAATATATGTATATATATATATATAAAGTTCTTGGACCTAATATTTGTTGAAAAATACTCTTAATTTTTAAAAATTTACAAATAACAAACTTTTAAAAATATTTAAGAAACACTCTTATCATCGTTTTGTAAACTTTCAAAACTTAAAAAAAAAAAAAAAAAAAAAAACTATATATATAAATATAAATATAAAAAAAAAATATTTAAAAATTATACATTTTATAAAAAAAAATACAAAAGTAGAAAGTATTTTGAAACTTTTTAATACTTTTGGAATTTTTTATTAATAAAAATTTCCCTTAAAAAATAGTCTTAAACTTAGAAAAAATTCAAAATGATATTAATGGTTAATGTATGGACAGAAATCATCAATACCTTGTTACAAAAATATATATGAACTTTTTATGGCTTTTTTATAACCTATCATCTCCCTTCCATTTTCTTTCTGTCCCTTCCCTCAAACTTATGGTGTAGCACTTCTCTATTTTTCTTTATTTTTTCTCCCTTCTTGTTTATTGTTTAACCTTTGTTTATCTCATAAAAAAAAATTACTCCCATATATATACACACTATAACCACACTATAACAAAAAAAAAAAAAAAAAAAAAAATGGAAGCACCAAGGAGTCCTTAAAACTTAAATGTTTTTAAAAAGTTGTATGTTTGTAATATGGTGTGTGTTAATAACCAAATACATCGTTATTGTTTTGATAAGTCATTAAATAAATTAGAAAAAAATGGGAGCATCTATCTTAAAAAAATTAGAATATCTACTATTTGATTTTAAATTGATTTTTTTCGAACTCAATAAAATTTTAAACAAATTGATCATTACACTAATGACAAGTATTCATGCAACTTTTGACATTTCAAGGATAATTTTGAAATGAGTATTGGCCGTATAAAAAGTATTTTTCTAATTATTTTAGTTTAAGAATATTTTTTAATTTTTTGAAAATTCGGATGTATTTTTTAAACAAAACACTAAGTGTTTTTATATTTTCATTGTTAACTTCAATTTTTCACTAAATACTCTTGATTCTTAGGTTTCCAGTTTTGTTTCAATCCTTTTTTTTTTTAAAGAAATTGTAATTAAAGTGTGGACATGAGAATCGAACCTCAAACCACGATAGTATGAACAACCTACACTCTTGTTGGCAAAATACTTTATAGCCAACTTCATGGTAAATAGAAACACAAACACAAAATGGAGATGCAGAGTATTGAGGTTGATAGTATGAACAGTATGTCAATTGAAATTATATATATATATATATTAAGAGGTATTATAATTAAAGTGTGGGGTGGGGGAATCGAACCTTAAACCACGAAGTTGATAGTAAAGTATAACTAAATCAATATCTTTAATTTAAGAGAGTAGATACCAAATATTTTGAGCTCGTTGTATACTATATATATAAAACCAAAGTTTTAATGTAATTTTTTTATGGTACTTATTGTGTTGGCAGCTTCGCAAGAGGATAGATTTTGGGCCAGACAGCCGTTATACATTTGGTAATGGGCCCAAAAGCCCTCCAACAACTTTGACATTTGGCCCACTGTTCTTGGCATCTAAACTATTCAACAAAAGCCCCAAAGAGGTAAATCAATTGTTTATGTCCATTGGTAATGTTTTATTAATATTTATGATTTGTAGAACTTCACAATACCTATACAAAAATATTAGAAATCAATTGGTAAAATTAACCAACTATTAATTACCATATATTTTAACAAGTTTCAACTTGTTACAACTCCAAATTTATATATCATACATTGGATAATTTGAAAAGGTTACTTAGTTGTTGAAACATATCTTTATATCTATATAGTATATGTTACCATATATCTTAAAAGTCAAGTTCGATTTTTTAACCTTATCCAACGTAATTTCTCATTATAAATAAACCTAATTCATGAGCTAAATACAACTAGATTTGTTAAGGTCCCATTTGATAGCTATTTCATTTGGTAACTATTTTATTATTTACTTTCTACTAATGGTTTCACAAACCAAATCGTCTTTTCACAAACTAAATAAAGTAGTAAATTAATTTTTTAAAATTTATTTTTGTTTATAGAATTTAATTAAGAATTCAAGTGTTTATTTAAAAAAAAAAAAAAAAAAAAAAAAAAAAAAAAAAAAAACCTAAAAACCGTGTATGAAAATGGAGAGAAATTAAATAAAATTTAAAGATAGAAAACTAATAATGAAGGTCTCGTTTAGTAACCATTTCGTTTTTTTATTTTTGAAAATTAAGCTTATAAACATCTATTCCATCATAAGTTTATATGTTTTGTTGTCTAGATTTTATGAAGGTTTTCAAAATCAAAGCCAAAATTTAAAAACTCATAGAAAACAGCATATTTTTCAACAATCAAATACTAAAAACGAATTGGTTACCGAATAATACTGAAATGTTTGAATATAAACATTTAGTTAAAATACTATTTTGGTATCTATACTTTGGAATTTGCATCTAATCTTCATACTTTCAAATGTCCAATTTTAGTGTAGTACTTTCAATAAATCTTAAATTTAGTCATTCAATGTTAATTTTTATCGAAATTTGTTCAATAATAATAATAATAATAATTTTCATTCAAGAAACTATAAAATGTGAATTTGTTGCCAAAATTTAGAGTAAAAATATTAACCGACAATAATATGTTTTTGAAAAAAAAAATCAGAAGCTAATATAGTGGAGATTAAATTTAAAATTTATTACAAACACAAAGGAAAATAAAATGGAAGATTTGAAAGTATAGAGTAAATTTGAAGTACAAAACGATATTTTAAGCTAAACACTTTGAATTTTGGTACGAAAGGACTTGACATTAGGGAGGACACTGATGAGACCAACCCATTTGTTCGAGGGACAACAATGGAACAAGGATTTAGTTTTGACGAAACAAAGGTATGGCGCCGTCAAACGAGTTTTTGTTGTTTTGGATAAGGATAAGGTTATCCAAAAGAGCTTCCAAAAATGGGTGATTCGTAGAAACCCACCAACTGCTGTTGTGGAAGTTACAGGATCTGATCATATGGTTATGATGTCTAAGCCGTTGGATCTCTTCCACAAACTTTCCCACATTGCTCATCACTATTCTTAGTCTATTGTTCTTTTTTTGGGTACTATTGTCACATCTAAACTTCACTCCATTTTAATTCTCATTTGAATTGGTAATTATGTTTCGGAGTAATGTCTAATAATGGAATACACACTTTACGTATTTTGTGGAGTTGCGAAGTTTAAGAAATTGTGAAGTTTGGAGAATCGTAAATTCTTGAAACCTACAAGTAAAGAGTTAATAAAACATAATATTGATATCTTTTAATTGTGAAGTCCAACAAATTTCTTGGGTCCAACAAATAGTGGAGTTCATAACTCCATTTATCACTTCCTAACTCCTTGGCCAAACATCCTAAAAAATTAAGTTGAGTAGTAGGACAAAAAGTGCACAAAAGTAAATATTTTAGTCCCGCTTTATAATTGTTTTGATTTTTTTTGGGCTTGGAAAAATTAAATTTATAAACTCTGCATTGCTTAATAATTTCTTTTTTTTCACTTTTTCTAAAATGTTTTTTTTATAATAAAGCCAAAATTTGAAAACTATATATTTTATAAAATTTTGGCTAAGAATTCAAGCATTTCTTTAAAAAAATGTGAGAATCATAGTAGACAACAAATCTCGTCTACATGTCTCTACAATAGTATGATATTGTCCACTATGGGTATAAACCCTTATAATTTTGTTTTTGGAACCACTTCAAAAGACCTCATACTAATGGAGATAATTGTTCTTACTTATATATCCATGATCATTCCTTTCCCTAACCAATGTGTGATTTTGTTTGCACTCCTAATATGAACTACTTATATGTTAGACAACTTCTACAAAGACTCTCAAATAGCTTACTCTTAATGAAGAGTTTAGACTCCCCCTAAACTTGAGACTCTCTCTCGTGTTTCTTTATTACTCTTTTCATCTTCTTATTTGAAACACACTTCAAAACAAGATAGCTTAGGCTCTTCTTAAGACCAAGAATCCCTCTTAAAGCTAGAACTTAGACTCCTCCAAGTACAAAACCAATACTGAACTTAATCTTCACTGAAGTAAAAGCATGAATATGTTGGAGAAAATGATATATAAGAACTTAATACATTAGTAAATTGATTGCACCTCAACTAGATACAGTAATTATAGTATATACAATAATAATGTACAAACTAAAATGTAAGCCAAATAATATAATAATACTTATGAATTTAAATAACCAAGAACCTTAAAATATTGTGGAGATGTTAATAAATAGTCGAGACGTGCTTCTAATAAGCATTGTCCTGACGTTGATTGTTCTGCACGGGCTGCAAGCAGACTAGAATGATCGTCTCAACATGATACGACGATTATTTCAGTAAAAAAAAAACCTTGAACTACAAGGATTTGGTAGAACTTTGGAAGTGTGCTCTCAACTCAACTCAAGATCAAAAAAAAAAAAGAAATGAGAGAGTTCTTTAATTTTAGAATGTGATGCTACAAATAAAGAAACAAGTTGCTATTTATAGAATAACAACTTAGTAACTCTCCAAAATACAAAATAATATCAAATAAATACAAAATTAAAACATTTGTTAAATTTAACTCAACTGAATTGTTACTTGGCCAAAATCAAACATAACTCATTCAAATTGAAGAAAGTACAAATCACTTTCATATATGTTAAATTTGTACATGAAACATCATCTATTTTGATGGTTTCAATTCAATTTGAAATCAAGCATGAATTTTTTTAGAGTTTGGTCTTTGGTTTTTAAAAAGTACACCCAACTTTTCCTAGAAAAAACATAAGTGAGAGAGACAGAAAATACCTTGATCCCTTTAAGAAAGATGTTTGAGCGGCCCCCAAAGATCTGAATGTATGTAATCCAATATCTCTTTATTCTTAGAGATGTCTAAAATACCCGCAGATAGGGAATCTCCGATTATACAGGGAATGAAGGAGGGAGTGGGGAATGAATTTTTTTCCCATTTATCATTTGGGGTCAAGGACGGAGATTGTATTCCCCTCCCTCAACCCCACCCGTGTCCTGCCCCACCCCGACTTGTTATATAGATCATAAATTATAAACTATAATATATATTAATATTAATAATAATTTAAAAAATTTATTACTTTAATTCCTTAAATATTGTAATATAGTTGAATTTTAATTTTTAGAAATGATGAGAATTTGGTATTTTAATTATATCTTTTAATTATAAATTTATTATTATTTTTGTTATAAAAGATTGACAATATTTTATTTAAATGAAAATTGTTATGGTATCTTGGAAAATTTGAGATAATGGGGAATATGGTGGAAATGTGGGTTTCCCTTCATTTTCTCAAGAACTAAACTAGGATAAATGTATTTTCCTTATTCCACTCAAATTGGTTGCTTCTAATATTGTTGTTGTGTTTAGTTTCTACTAAACTATGGGGATATGCTCTATATGATTTCTGGAAAAATGAGGTTAGGTGTTTGGTTTCCTTCATTTTTTTTGGGAGCTAAACAAGGATGAATATATTCTAGTTTCTTCCTTTTTTTCTAATTTCACATTTTCTTTTCATTTTTCAACTTTTTTTTATAGTTGAATCATGAGGTTGCTGTAGAAGGTTTGTTTTTCCTTCAATTTTGGGAATAGTACAAGCTATGTCACTGAACCATGAATTTATGCTTTTGAAATATTTATGGCCAAATTTTTTTTGTTTAATTATATTCTTAAATCTTATCCACATAAAATCTAAAATTTCTACTGCTGACTAGTTGGATTAGAGGTTTCTTAATGCTTATCTAGCTAAAGAGATCCATCTAATGGTAACTTGAGAAAGTTTACTTGTTTTTTGTTCTGACTCTTTCTTTCTTGACCACTTTTGTTTTGCTAATTGATGAAATGTTAGGAACGTATTGAAAAAATGATAATGAAGGGAGAAATACTTTCTCAACTAATATAAAAGATGATGCAATAAGCAAAATTTTTTGCACTGATTGTGATCATGTTAGAAGACTTGTTTTTGGGGGTGACCACATCAAAATTGTCTGCATTTTCTCAAATAGAGAGTTATACTCAACTTGAAGAAAAGTGTAACAAGATGGATGGAGAGATGACCCTAAACTCTCTAGTCCCTTCACACATATTAAATATATATGGAATGAAATGATGCTTTCATAGAAAAGTATGTGGGGGTTTTGATGCATGAGGGAGAATAATGAAGGGATGCTTTACTAAATGAAATGATGCTTTTATAAAAAAAGGTGCAAAGGTTCACATCTAAATAACTAAGGGTATAATAGGTATATATCTAAATATGAGGGATAAAATAGGAACATAAAGATTCTCCCACTTTACTCCTTTTAGATATAGTATAGATTATACTTGTATATTTATTTTAATGACGAAAAATACTCTTTTTTTAACAACCATTCAAAAATATTTTTTAAAACAAATTTCAAAATTAAAAAAAAAAAAAAAGGTCTAGAACCATAATTAAAACTTATAAGAAAGTTTAAGTCTATTTTGTATGATTAACTAAAAAGGAATAGTTTGAGCATAAATGATTAGAAAATGGGTTAACTACACATATAGGCCAAAATATATCCTAGTTTATCAAACATGTCAATGTGAACCAAAATTTTCGGTCATGTTTGGTAACAATTTTTTTTTTTAAAAAAAATTAAACTTATTTTCTCTCAATTTCTTATCACGATTTTCGTCTTTTTTAAATATAAGAGTTGAATTCTTAGCCAAATTTTAAAAAACAAAATCAAGCTTTTAAAAATTACTTTTTTTTAATTTTTAAATTTTGACTTGATTTTTCAAAAACACATAGGTAAAAGTGGATACTAAAGCAAGAGACTTAGTAGTAGATGATGTATTTATAGGTTTAATTTTCAAAAACCAAAAATAAAAAAAAACGAAATAATTACTGAATGGAGTCTAGTTTTTTTATTTTTAAATTTTAGTTTATTAATTTAGAAGTGAAATGAATGTTTAATAAAATTAATTCTTTTTAAAAAAATCTAAATGATTATAAAGCGGACCTGAAAATTATGTACCATGCATCAATCTCGGACCTTTTATATTAATATTGTTGTTTTCAAAACTTATTAGAGACATATTGTTGTTTTGAAACTTATTAGAGAAATATTGTTGTTTTGGGAATTCGAGGCTAGAGGTCGAACGTTGAGAACTTGACGAACAAAGAAAAACTTGGAAACAATACATAAGCCGAAACTTCAACACTCGACAAGGGAAATCTCGTGAATCTCGTTTAAGTTGTCGAAGGTTGAAGTTTCGACACACATCCACCCTCGAGATTGCAGGTTTATTACTTTTCTTTTTCCCCTTATAGAGGAAATAAAGTAATGAGATGGTATAATATGTATCTATGTACTCGAGCTACTTCTAACAACCTATGCATTTTGTTATCATTTCGAATTAGACGGAGGCTTGTGGGATTGACGATTGACGGGGTGGATCTAGGTATTATTTTTCCGTAGTAGCAGAGATACCTATTTCAAACATAACTATAATCGGCTATCTAATTTCTGGACTTTAATGAGCCATTCAATCTGCCGCAGCCCACTAGAGCGATTCACACGTTTTCATCAGTCTGAATTAGTTCCATACTTACACATCATGCTTAATCTTTGAGGACAAGACATATGACTACTGGCCAGATCAACCAGTCGAAAAGATGATGATAGCATCTCTACACGAGCGTCGCAGCCCCAGCATGATAGCACCAGCCCGTCCCTTTCCAGCAGGACGACTAGCAGGCACCAAATCAACACGGGCCAATTACATTGCGCAATAACTGGCGACGAGCGTCATTCGTAATCAAAGCAATATGCAGAGGCAACACGTTCGATGAGACTATCTAAACCGGCATACCGGCGCGAGCAATTCATGCAAGCGCCAAACTTGCACGCGCACCAAGAGCCTGAAATCGCGATCGAGCGAGCACCACGACGCGGCCGCAACAAGCCTTGGAAAAAGGGCCCTAAGCGGAAGTCGACCGCGAGCTTTAGGGTTTCGTCGTGCACCCATTAAGGCTGCCGACAGAAAGGGACTAAACGAGACGCCGTGACACTTCCAGTCGCAGTGAGGTAAGCAAATGCAAGAACCGTTATCAATTTCTAGTTCCGCTCTCGAAAACACTTCTTTCGGGGCACGTCAATGAAGAGGAGTCGGACGTCGACAGTTCGATGCATCCTGAGCACCGGACGCCTGCAACCCAAAACTACCAGATCACCACTCACGCGCCGTACGCCATCTGAGACAAATCGCCGAACAACACTCGACTTATCCGCACCCCTACCCTACAGCAAGACGCAGAGTCATTCAAGCGAGGACGAGCACGGGCAAATCGTCGTGCACAACGAGAGCTCGAAAACAACTCTCTTCTCACACTCTCTAATTTCATTCCAATTTTTGCTCCGACTGGTCGAATCCCCTTTCCATCGCCATCAAACAAGGAAAGACCTGAGGTCATCTCGTCCGCGAGGGGATAAGGTTCCATCTAGACCATGCAAGCAACCACGTTGCCTTCGCATCGTACTCCAAACAAGCCATCCTTCTAGCTCAACTCAACATCCCGCTATCTCTCTCCGTTCCGACGCAAGGACCCGTTGGACCTCGACACGTCCAAGCTCCCAAGCACATATGTTAGGTATTATTTGCACACTATGCTTGGAGCTATGGACACCAGGCGACAGGGGTAAACCCCCACGCGCTACCCACCCTATGCAGGCAGTGCGACTCTAGTCGCGGAAATCATGGCCAAATGCATGGATTACCAACTTAATGGTACCTTTGAGATATGGACAGAACTCTAATTTCCGAATTAGCTTTATCTACGAGACAAACAAATGTAGTAGTTCTATAAATAAAGGAAGTGTTTGTGATTGTTCAGTAGAGAATGAAATCATGACGTACAATCTTAATGGCAAAATAACAACAATACAGAGAGAGCCAGGGCGAGATCGAGAGAGTGAGATCTTAGGGAGATGCAAGTGAGATCGAGAGAGCAAGAACTTAAGGAGAGATCGCAATGAAGAGCGATGATCTTTAGGAGAAAGCGAGAGTCTCTCACTTTATTGAACTTTCCATAGAATTATATAAAAAAAAAGAGAAAAAAGAGTTAATAGTCATACTATAATTGAATAATCATTAGACTATAATTGAATATATTAGATTATTATACTATAATTGAATAATCATTCGACAATAAATTGAATATATTAGATTATTATACTATAATTGAATAATCATTAAGACAACAAATTGAATATATTAGATATTTATACTATATTTGAATAATCATTCGACAATAAATGATAAATTGAATATATTAGATTATTATACTATAAAATTGAATATATTAGATTATTATAATGTAAAACTTTATTGATTACAAAAAAAAAAAATTGAATATACAATAGATTATTATAAAAAAAAAAAATTGAATATACAATAAATTATAATAAAAAAATTGAATATATAATTAAAAAAATTATTATTATTCAATCCCTAACTATCTGGAGCCCGTCTTAGTAATGAAGGACACTTCCTTCAATTATGTCCTAACTGGTTACAAAATCCACATTGTTGTCGAGTAGCTGGTTCTGTCCAATCCATCTCATTGCGGATACGTGAACTTTTGAGGTGTCAGTTTATGTTTATCAGGTGTCGGTGTCAGTTTCAAATTCAAAAATTCAACAAAGCAGGATTTATTCAATTAGACTGGCATTTGATCACAGCCTTGGTTGAGAGATGGAGGCCCGAGACGCATACATTCCATATGTCTGTTGGGGAGATGCACTATCACTCTACAAGACATAAAAGTGTTGTTGGGGTTACCTATTGACGGTGAGCCAGTCACCGGAGTGATGTACGATGACTAGTTAGAAGTTGTCAACTGTACCTCGGTGCGACCCCACCTGCCGACAAATATAAAGGATCGAGGTTAAGTTTATATGGTTAGGAACACAATTTGTGAGCTCACAGATGATGCAGACGAGGAAACCGTCATAAGATATGCGCGAGCATATATACTACAAATGATGGGGGGTGGAATTCTGTTTTTCAGATAAATCAAGTCATTTTGTTCACTTGATGCTCCTGCCATTGTTAGCTAACCTCCATGATGCGGGCGGTATTTGTGGGGTGGAGCATGCTTGGCATAGTTGATAGACAACTATGCAAAGCAACAAGACCTGAGGTTCGAAGATAGCTGGGCCTCTTCATACTTTTGCAACTATGGGCTTGGGAGCGATTTCCAACAATGGCTCCACAGCTACATCATGTTAATGATGCTCAGTTAGTTAGACGAGCCTACAATTCTCGGTATGTTGTTTTAATTCAATTTAATTTTTATATCACTGATCTAGTTTAATTTAAATTCTAAATTACAATTTAAAATTTTAGTTGGAGGAGACAAAATTTGTGTGACGTAGGACAGCCACACAATGTAGTCAAACCAGTATAGATACATGTTTGATCTGCTTCAACCTGAAACAGGTACATTACACTAAAACCTAAACAATTATTTTTATTCACATTTTTATTGTATTTGTCTTTAATATCTCTAATATAATATTTTTTGTTTCAGGTTATTTGGAGCCGTACAAAATTATTGTGCATACTTTGCCTAATTTTTGTACGAATTGTCAAAATATATGGCGGGACGATGAGTCCTCTCATATGTTTTCACATTGGTGAGTGGCATCTTCCTGACAGGGTGATGAGACAATTCGGTTTTCAGCAGGATATCCATCGCCTTGTAATACTGAACCCGTACTGTATGATATTGATCTAAGTACTGGAGATTGGTCTCGAAAAAAGTTGCACATTTGGTAGTTGCGATGGCACTTATCGGGCAAGGTTTATTGCAGTAGGGTTTCTCTTGAACAGTTTGACACAGATGTCACTCCAGAATATATTCATTGGTATAATAATATCACAAGGCGCTACGTCACTCGTCTGGGAGCAGCTGTGGGTCATCTGGTAAATGAATGAATATTATCTATTTTTTTTATTTTAAATATTATCTAATTGTTTTATAATTCACAGAGATCGAACAACATTGACTCTGTGAGGTTGCGAATGATCCGAACCAGGTTCTTGCTATATGTAGTGACAACCAAAGTTATATGGAGGAAATTCATTATATGTACGATATACCTATTGTTCCTCCACCAACTCCTAAACGTAAAGGGCCTGTTCGAGAAGAGGATGAGTTTGATGAGGTTGCACATAATGTGGAAGAGTTGCCCCCTATGACGCAGACGCAGAGTCAAACTGATTATGTTAGCCCGATGATGATGATACCAGCATTTGGTTCAGGACATTATGACTCAGAGGCTGGTCCTTCGTCTTCATACGTGCATGGACATGGTCGGGGTCGTGGAGAGCATAATGAATATTTATATTATGAAGCGCCTGCAGAGGTACCAGAGCAACATCAAGAAGAACCCGAGCAACCAGCTCGAAATCGACGACGTCTCTGTTGGGACACATAGATTTTTGTAATTATTTTTATATAAATGAGATTTTTAATTTATTTTTTTATTTTTTATGAGTTATTATTATTTTTAATTTATTCTTTTTAGAGTTTTAAATAAAATAATAAATATTTTTAGATTTTTTTATAAAATGAAAAATTAAAAAAAAAAGGATTAGAGAAGGGGAATGTGTAATAATTAAAAATAAAAAAAAAAAAAGAGAAATTTGTACGGTATTCTCGCTCTCTATCTCGCTCACGCTCTCGCTCAAAATCTTGCTCTTCCAACTCTCGCTGTCTCTCATAATCTAGCTCTCGAATTTGATTGGGAAGTTCAGTGGCAAAGGAAGGAGATTCATTTAGCTCGTTATTTAGTCAGACTTGCTGGAGATGACAGAATCCGTTTGAAAACAACAATATTTTCCTTAAAAAAAAAGAAGGTCGAGGGTTCAAAATTCGACCTAATTTTCAACCCTCAACTTATTTAAAACAACAATATTTTTACAAATAGTTTGAAAACAACAATATTTTCCTAAATAGTTTCTAAAAGTACAATATCCTTTTAATTTTCCCCATCAATCTCTACCTGTCTAATGATTAAAAAGCCTTATGCAAGTCCGTTGCTCCAAAAAACCCAAAATTTTCTTCTTTTTTCTTCTTTTTCTTTTTCTCTCGATCCGTATTTTCTGTTTTCTAGGAGACCTTCATTGTTTTGGAGGATTTTTTCTCTAACGAAATCATAGTAATACTGGTGGGGAAGGATTTCAAAATCAAAGAAAATTGGTATATATATTATATATGTTGCTATATAAATAAATTATAAATTGTATCAAGAAAATATATAATATGTAATATATTTTAAATTTTTATTTGATTTGGTTCTATTTGAAATGGATTAGACTCTGTTTTTTGCTAGAAGTAGTAGGTGAGCTCGGTTCTTTCAGAGTTTTGTTGTTTTCATAAAATCGTAACCAATAACCAAATTGGAAATTTTTCTAAACAAAATTTTCATACTTTTGATTAGATGTTGGGCACTCTTTAATAACATGTCGAATGATGCCACATTCAAAACAAAAGTCAAAAAGTCGTAAAAAAATTAAAATTTTAGTTTCTGGCCATCTTTACCAGACATTTTAAAGTTTAGAATCATAATTGAATTTATTATAAAGTTCAGATATATTTTATATAATTTAATTAAAAAAGAATAGTTGGAGCATAAATAATTAGAAAATGGGTTAACTACGTATATAGGCTAAAATATATCTTAATTTGTTGAATATGTTCATTAAAACTAAAATTTTCTGTCCTTTTGATAACCATTTAGATCTCGTTTGATAATCATTTCGTTTTTTAGTTTTTTTTTAAAAAAACTAAATCTATTTCCTCCTTATTATTTACGATGACTTTTATTTTTCTTAAATACAGTGGTTGAGTTCTTAGTCAAATTCCAAAAACAAAAATAAGATTTTAAAAGTTTTTTTTTTCAAAATTTGGTTTGGTTTTCTAAACTATAATTGATAAAAAAAAAAAATAATAATAAATAAATTTGGAGGTGGAAGTAATGCCTGTAGGCTTAAATTTAAAAAACGGAATTGTTACAAACATGACCTTCATTTTTTGTATTTTAGCTTTTGAAAATTAAATCTTGCTTGAGTATAAGTGTTGAATTTTTAACCAATTTTTTAATCATAAATGATGTATTTTTGTTATTGTTATATATTATATTGGTATGTAATGTAAGTGATATTGAAAACAGGTTCCAAAAATAGAGATATAAAAAATATTACAAAGAAAATTTGATTGGATTTGTTTATTAAGAAATTTTCTAAGGCATGTGTACATTCCGTGCTTGATTTATTCTCGAGTTCTCTCCCTTTCTGCATTTCTCAACGGATAGCATATCAAAAGAACAGCACACTTCTTTTCCATCTCACTTTCCTCCACTCAACATATTATATCCATGTGGCAAATATCCTAACAATAAATGATTTGCAGTATAAGCAAATGGTCAGTGTGGATTTCTCGCTAAATCAAAAAGCAAACCAATCGAAGAAAACATTCCGACAATTAGTGAACGTAATTAATTTCGTGATGCATTGTTGAATTATTTTTCAATTGCACTTGTATCACTACTACTATACTTTCTCTTCTTCTCAAAGTCCAATTTGCTTGTAATAGGAGAATTAGTGACATTAACACCGCCAATTGTTATGACTGGAGGCGGTAAGGAAACATTCTTTGAACCTTTTCTTTTTAGCCGAGCCTTTACTTCTTCCTTTTTGCATTTCACTCAAAATGGAAGAAGTGACTTTTAAACAAGGTCCAATTCCTTGAACACTTATCTTCAACAAATGAGCTCTAATCCGTGTATAAGAGCTCCTCTTTGAAATATTACAAAGGTTGCATTGCCAATAGAAATTTCCACCCCCATCGCCTAATTTTTTAATTTTGGTTACATATTTTCAAAGAGGTTTTGTATCATCTTCAACAATGGAGGAGGATGAGTTTATAGAAAGATTTGATGATTGACTTTGGCTTGATAAAGATGTCATATTTGATGTTTTGTTATGTTATCTTACTAGATTGTTCATTCCAAATCGACATAAATCTGCAACCAAAAATGGATTTCATGAATTTGGCAGTGAAGGATCATAATGTAAATAGTGTTTCTCAATCAAATGAGGAAATGTATTAGGCCAGAAGCTGTAATATTAATTTTTATACTTTTAAGTTTTACACATATCATTTTTATCCTCTGCGATTAAATTTTAAGTAAATTTAAACAGAAAATATATCTAATTTCTTTAAGGATATGAAGTATATCTAATTTCAGGATATGATACTTTCAAGAAGAAATGGAAATGGAAATTAAAATTTTAACTTACTACTGTTAAAAATTAAAATTGAAAACCTAAAATCAAAGGAAATGAAAATTTCAGATATTGAAAATGAAAACTTGAGATTAAAAAGAAATGGAAATCAAAATTTCAGAGATTGAAATAAAAACTTAAGATTAAAAACAAATGGAAATCAAAATTTCAGAGATTGAAAAAAAAAAAACCAAAGAAGTTGGAGGAAGATTGAAAGTTGAAAGTGGAACTGTTGGGCTATTGGCTACCTAAAATTTCAGGCGTCGACGACGAACTAAAGAACGAAGGAAGCATCAACGGTGGAAGTCTAGTCGATAGTAAACTGAAGGACGGATGAAGAACTAGTTGATTGTTGAAGAACGAAGTGAGAGAGAAGTCTGAAGAAGCGAAGATTCGAAGAATGAGGAAGAGAAAGGAAAATTGACAAAAATGACCTATTTGAGTATGATTTTGTATTTTTTACCTAGTTTTTTTTTACCCCTTGATGATGAAAATACGTAAGCATAAAAAATATTGGTTGTACAATTACTCTTATGCCCCTTACTAAATTCTCACTCTCAATTTCAACAATCTACCTACCAAATTAATTCCAAAAAAAATTCTCCACCTCAAAAATTTATTCACAAAAAATTATTTTATCTAAAAATAATTGACAAAAAATTATTTTTCACATTCCAACACTAAAAATTCCTCCACCAAATTTAATTTGTTTACAACCCCAAAAAGATATCTACACCAAATTATTTCCAGAATGATATTTTATATAAAAAAACATGAAAAAAATAGTTAGACGATCGTATAGTAATGTGAAGAAAAGTTAGACGAATATTCATCGAAGCTGAGTGATTATTGGGACTGGGTAGGGGAGGGCATCGGATAGAGAGGGGGCGTGCAGAGAGGGGGCGGGTATTCGGACCAAACGATCGCTTAGTACCATGCTACTAAACGATCGCTTAGCTATGATCGATGTGAACGAGAGGGTACCGGGTAAAGGGGGGGCGCACAGAGAGGGGATGGGTATTGGGACTAAACGACCGCTTAGTACCATCGTCTAATACTAAACGATCACTTAGCTATGATCGATGGGAACGGGAGGACACAGGGTAGAGAGGGGGCGGGTATTGGGACTAAACGATCGTTTAGTACCATCGCCTAGTACTAAACGATCGCTTAGCTATGATCGGTGGGAACTAAACGATACATTGGATTTTCTAAACGATGGCAGTATACGATCGTTTAGCTACGACGTGTGCTAAGCGATGCGATGAAGTGTTACGCGATAGCGCTGAGCGATCGTTTAGATGTAGAGCTAAACGATCGTGGCATGGGAACTAACCGATATGTTGGATTTTCTAAATGATGACACTACACGATCGTTTAGCTACGATGCACGCTAAGCGATGCGATCGTTTAGATAAAGAGCTAAGCGATCGTGGCGTGGGAACTAAACGATAGGTTGGATTTTCTAAAAGATAGCACTATACGATCATTTAACTACGACGCACGCTAAGCAATGCGATCGTTTAGATGTAGAGCTAAGCGATCGTGGCGTGGAAACTAAACGATACGTTGGATTTTCTAAACNAACTACGACGCACGCTAAGCAATGCGATCGTTTAGATGTAGAGCTAAGCGATCGTGGCGTGGAAACTAAACGATACGTTGGATTTTCTAAACGATAGAGCTAAGCGACCGGTTTTCTCAAGGTGCAATCCGGTTTCGCCCCTTATTAAATGTCCACTTTCAATTTCAACTACCAACCTACCAAATTAATTCATATTCCACCTAAAATTAATTTATCCAAAAACCATTTCTAGACTTGTATCTTTTCATCAAATTCTCCACTAAGAAGTTCTCTTCATCAAAAGTCCAAAACTTGTATCTCACGAAGCTGTAATTTTGTACACTCCATCATAAGAAGGTATGTATTTCATTTTTATATGTATTCTCAATAGTTCACTAATTATTAGGAAAATTGACAATGCCCTTCATTTGATTTTTATTTATAAATTTTTGGAGGTTGATTTTTGGAGTTTGAGTTATGGTTGCTTTGTTAATTGTATGTTTTTTTTTTTTTTTTTTTAATAATACCTTGCATTTGATATTTATTTATAAATTTATTAAAAAAAATTAAAAAAAATATATTAATTTTTTTATACCCGGTCGGGTTTCATCGGGTATTCACCGAGTAAGAAGCAAAAGTTAGATTCCCGGCCGTGCTTCACCGGGTTACCCGACCGGGCGCACACAAAGACCATGCTTCTGTTTTTTGGCCCGGTGGTGGACCCGGTCGGGTGGACCATTGGGCCAAAAAACAAAATCATGTTTTTTTTTTATTTTGATTTTTTTATTGCATTATATTAATACATTTTCTATATAAAATATAGGAGAATGTCTTATGTTTGGATTTGTTTCAGTGGCGTTTGGAATGAAAGGGAAAAAGATTATGATGGAGGAGAGTTGTGGGGGATTTGACATTGAGTTGGGCACGACCTATAATGAATTCTTGACCGAAGTTTATAGGATAAGTGGTATAATATCGGATGAGTATGATCTTGTTATAAGATGTATACTTCAATTGAGATCTAAAGCCCCTTGCATTTGTAATTCGGAATGATGAAGATCTACACACATTCCTTATATGGGAAGAAGTCTCAGTAATACCTCTTTACATATCCACGCTTCCAAAGTGTTAAAAAAATCAAGGATTTCATCCAAATAATTCATATGTCCGATGAACTGAAGAAATCCCTTCAACATCTAGGCCAGTACTGTGGAAGATGGAGTCGGATAGTCAATTTTCTCCCACATATTTTAACCCATCACTTACTTCGTCGGCTAGTAATTTGGCGACTCATAACTTAGAGGATGATGCAGACCAAAATCAATAATTCAATGATTGGTCTTGGAGGGAGAATGACGATGAAGAGGAACCCAAGATTAACACCCACCAAACACTTCATGCAAAAGAACGAACAATTGAAGACTACGGAGGCTCGTCACATGCAATGGGTTGTGATTTGTCACATCCTTCTAGTAGCACAATCACCATGCCAGGGCAGTCTTATTCTTCTGAAGATGTGCAAGTTGGTGACATATTTATATCTAAGAAGGATTTAAAGATGCGGTTATCTATGTTAGCAATTAGAGGTAATTTTCAGTTTAGGGTGAAGAAATCGACCACAACATTATACAAAGTTATATGTTTAGAATGCAAATGGCGACTTTGAGCCGTTAAATTGAAAATTTGTGAAATATTTAAGATTTCTAAGTATGACAATGTCCACACATGTAGAAATAAAATATTGACTAACGATCATAGACAAGCTTCTAATTGGGTTCTCGGACATCTAATTTCGTCGAAGTTTGAAGATGTTAGTCGTTCATATAGACCGAAAGACTTTGTCAAGGATATAAAACAAGAGTATGGTGTGAGTTTAAGTTATGACAAGGCATGGAGGGCAAGGGAAGAAACGTTAGTGCTTGTTTGGGGGTCACCAGAAGAATCGTACAAGAAGTTACCTAAATTTGGTGAAGCCTTACAAATTGATAATCCTGGTTCAGCCTTTAAATATGATCTGCAAGAAGATAAATATTTCAAGCACGTCTTTATGGCTCTTGGTGCTTCCATAAGGGGGTTTCTGAACTGCATTCGCCCTGTTTTAATTGTAGATGGAACACATTTAAGGGGTAAATACAGTGGTAAACTCCTGCTTGCAACTGGGGTCGATGGAAATAATCAAATATATCCAGTCGCATTCGATATATCTGGTGGAGAAACTGATGAATCTTGGGTGTGGTTCCTTCAGCAATTAAGATGTGCAATTGGCAAGTTCATGATTTGGTTATAGTATCAGATAGACACCCTAGCATAAAAAAGGAAATTATCACGATCTTCCCAGAAGCATTTCATGGTATCTACATCCATCATTTAAAAGCTAATGTATTAGTTAATTTTAAGAATAAAGATGTTTTCAATATTTTCGATAAAGCAGCGAAGGCAAGTCGTGAGTCTATGTTCAAGTACCATTGTAGTCAATTTGCAGGGTATCCAGGTGCACGCAAATACCTAGAGGATATCGGTCTTGAACGGTGAGCTAGGTTGTACCAATGTAATAGAAGATACAATCAGATGACAACCAATCTCGCTGAGTGCATAAATGGACTGTTAAAAGATGCACGACTGTTACCAATCACTTCATTTCTAGACCATATTAGAGATTGGTTACAGGATTTGTATTACGGACGTCGAACAGAAGCATCAAACATTACATTAAGACTATCGGACTATACGATAACAATAATTCGTGACGCGGTGGACAAAGCGAGCAGATATGAAGTTCGGCCAATTGACCAACATGAGTTCTAGGTGATAGATGGAGGATTGGGAGGCCGTGTCAATATTCACGCATTTTAGGCTCAAACTTATTTAGAAAATGCCAAACATGATGTTTTTAGGGAAAAAATAACATTCAACATAGATCTAACATAGATTTCAAATATTCACACAAGAACACCTAACATATACTAACACATTGAGTGAAGTAAAATGAAAATCCATACCTTAGTTGAAAAATCCCAATGATCTTTAATGAAAAGGAGAATGACAAGGAAATGTGGAATGAGAAGAGTGAAATAGAGTGAGATTGAGCTTTTGAAATGGAGAAGAGTGAAAATGAAAAAGAAAAGTGAGGGTTTGGAGGGTTTGAGTGAGTTTTGAAATGTGAAGGGTATTAGGGTAATTTTCATTCATTTTCAAAATTGTGGGGGTCAAAAGAACATATTTTTTAAAAAATGTCCAAAAATCAAAATCAAAACTTGAAAAATGTCATTTTTATCCATTGTCCAAAAGAAATGAGAAAAAGTGTCGAAGAAGAAGAAGTAAAGAACTAAAATTTTAGGGTTTTCCTTTAGTTTTACTTTTTGTTTTTAATTTATTACAATATTATAATTCAATAACTGTATTAATAAAAATATAAAATTAAGTAGACTATTGGGTTAATGGCTATTGGGCTTAAATTTTAGCCCAAAATGAATATTTTTTAGCTTGAAGGGGATATACGTATCTGCAATTAATAATAATTAAAAAAAAATCAGATACTTTATTTCACTATTTGACACGTAGCTTATCAGACAACTTAGATTTTAAATTCTTGAATCAAATAAAAGAATTGGTGGAGATGGCACATTTAGAGTACCTAAAAGCTTTAAAGGAGGAGGGAAAAAAAAAAGTTAAATGAAAGTAAAATAAAATTGTAGATGTTTGTAGCCGAAAAACTTGAACAACATAAACAAACATGAGCTAAAAAAGAAAAAAAAATAGTAACAAAAGGAAAAAAAGAAGGTAGAAAAAACAGAGAGATTTTTTTGAAAAATATGGAAGCATAACTCAGAAAACTTATAAATAAAATTTAGATTTAAAATTAAATTCATTTGATGTTAAATCAAATCTTGGAAGAAAAAAATAAAAAAAAATAAAACCAATTTATCTTTTTGTTTATATCTTTTTGTTTAACATAAAGAAAGTGATAATTCTATTATTTTGAAATAAAAAATCAAAACTAGCTAAAACTAAATTTTCTTTTTGTTTATCGAGATGATGATTTTCTTTTTTTAAGAAGAAAAGGCCTTAATCCTATTCTTTATTTTTTTTAAAAAAAAAAATAATAGCAAAGTATAGATAGATATAGATTACACTAATATTTTCTAGAGATAGATATAAATTACACTAATATTTTTTTTTTCATATTTTATTTATTTTGAATGGGATGATTTGACTATTTTCTTAATTTTAAATTTTAATTTAAAGAAAAATTATTTTTTTATTTTTGTATGAAAAAAATCTAGTTGAAAATAGATTTTAGAAAGATTACCACGATGAGAACTTAGGTTAAAAAGAAGAAGAAGAAGATTGTGATATATCCTCCTAGAGCTAATGCTACAAACAAAGTTTCTAAAAAACAAAAGGAACAATGTTGCTATTAATTAAATTAAAAATAAAAATACCATAATGCTCAAACAAATTTTATACATAATAATAATAATAATAGTAATAATAAAGCAAATAAATTGGACTATCCATTCACCTTGATAATGGTCTACACAAATGTCATCCATAGGGAGACAACTATGGTGCCTCAAGGCCGAGTATAGCGGTGTGCAAAAAAAGAGGAAAAAAAAGAGAGGGGAGTAATCTGATGAGAACGAAAGGTTTAATTTAGCTATTTATAGAGAAAAATTAGATATCAAAGCTATAGTTTTTTTATAATTTTTTTTTTTACATTTAAATAGTGTATATATATATATATATATATATAACTTTTTTTCCTTTCAATGTAATATAGAGTTTGTTTTTTAATTTATTATTTTTAATTTTATTTTAATGTGATGATGTAGAGAATTTATTATGATTTCGAGTTTTTTTTAAAAAAAATTATTTTAATGATTTAAATGTGAATTTAACTAGAACAGTCTATAAACATCATCTAAAAGGGGTAAAAGGAGAAATCATATTTCTCCCTTATAGCCCTTTTTAGATAGTATTAATTAGGAACATGTATAATGGATGTGAAATTTTAATTTTTATTAAAAAAAATTAAAAATAAAGAATTTTTAGCATTTATCTATGTAGAAATTCATAGATTAGGTGAATAGTACACTTTTTCTACAAACCACATAAATTAAAACTCCCTTCCTAATATTTTCAAAAATAAATTATGCCTCTAACCTATTATCTTATTTTGTATATATTTATGTGTATGGTCGTTGTAGCTTTTTTTTCAAAGATTTGTTTGTATAGTTATAGTTTCTTTTTATTTGTCAAAAATTTTGTTTGTTTTATATGTTAAAATTATGTAAACTTTTGTTTTTATTCAAATGAACAAAACTATCTCATTATTATATTATTTTTATCAATAATTTCGTGTTATGTTCAAAATAGTAAAATAGAAACTTCAGTTAAATTTTATAAATACAAAACTAAACAAAAAGGTTTGTTTAAAAAAATCTCAAAAGCTTAATATTTTTAATATTTATATTAATATTTATTGTATAGGAAAAACCTAATTATTATTGTTATTTATAGTTATTATTTTAAATGAATATCTTATTACTTTTAGAAAGGAAAAAAAAAAAAAGAGAGAGACTTTGTATGCTATTTTTAATTTTTTCTATGATACATTCCATCAAAACATTCTTTCACTATTTAATACCTCTATCTTTTTTTAGAATAATTTAATATTTCTATCTTAAATTAAGTAACAAAGCACCTAAAATGAATAGAATACGAAGTCATTTGATTTTATTAATTTAAGAAAAGGTTAAAAAAAGTTTTAACCCAGATTGTAAATATAACGATAAATATATGTTATTAAGAACAAATATAAGGAAATTTATATTAGAGAATGAAAATAAATAAAAAAATATAAGGTTAATAAATATAATATAATTAATCACACAAAAGATATTAAAATTTTAAATTAGGAAGACTATATTCTAACTCTCTTTACATCTCTGTATTTCTAATTAATTTAAACAACTAAATAACCACTTTCAATTTTTAGGAGAATATTTTATTTTTCTAAATATTTTGATTTTATTGGAATAAGAGGAAAATGGACAAAAAAAAAAAAAAAAATCACTACAAAAAACCCACACATATGAGAGGATAGTAGATATAATAATTAAATTAACAATAAAATTTTGGAAAATAAAAGAGAAGAATAGTTGTGCTATTAAAATTAGAAAAATTTAAATAGAAAGTATCTCTATTTTATAATTCCTCCCTCTGTATCTCTTTCTTCCTTCTACTCTCTTCATTCCCTCTATTCTCTCTACATTAGTTAAAATCAATATTGAAAATGCAAGAAGAATTCCTTGATTTGGTATAAAATAAAATAAATAATAATAATAATAATCATGCAATTAAAGCATATAATTAAAATAAGCACTTTCATTATTTTATTGAGAATCACTTTCCTCTCTTCTCTCTTCAATAGTTGAATTCAATAATGAAAACACGGGAAGGGTTCCTCTATTTGGAAAAAAAAAAAAAAAAAAACGCATGTAAAATACATGACCAAAATGAGCACTTATGTTGCTTTATGGAGAATGTCTGTTTTTCTTGAAGATGTTGTCGGTGACACAATGAAAGTGATAGTGATTAGAGTTATAACTTGACAAGAATGAAAAAAGAAACAAAAAAATATACATGGTAGTTACCTTTGTTTTAAAGAGATGGATTGTCCCTAAACTCTCTAATTCCCGTCACACATATTAAATACATATGGAATGAAATGATGCTTTGATAGAAAGGTACGTGGGGGTTTTGATGCATGAGGGAGCAAAATGAAGGGATGCTTTACTAAATGAAATGATGCTTTTATAAAAAAAAAAGGTGCAAATGTTCACATATAAATAACTAACCAAGGGTATAGTGGTATATATCTAAATATGAGGGATAAAATAGGAACATAAAGATTCTCCCACTTTGCTCCTATAGTATAAATTATACTTATATATTTCTTTTAATGACGAAAAATACTTTTTTTTTTACAACCATTCAAAAATATTTTTTAAAATAAATTTCAAAATTTAAAAATAAAAATAGAACATTTAAAGTCTAGAACCATAATTAAAACTTATACGAAAGTTTAAGTCTATTTCGTATAATTAACTAAAAAGGAATAGTTTGAGCATAAATGATTAGAAAATGGGTTAACTACACATATAGGCTAAAATATATCTTAATTTGTTGAATATGTTCAATAAAACCAAAATTTTCGATTATTTTGGTAACCATTTAGACCTCGTTTGGTAACCATTTCGTTTTTTATTTTTTGTTTTTTAAATTAAATCTATTTCCTCCTCGTTACTTACAATGATTTTTATTTTTCTTAAATATAATGGTTGAATTCTTAGTCAAATTCCAAAAATAAAAATAAGATTTTAAAAGTTTTTTTTTTCAAAATTTGGTTTGATTTTTTAAATTATAATTGGCAAAAAAATAGATAACAAATAAATAAATTTGGAAGTAGAAGTAATGTCTATAAGTTTAAATTTCAAAAACAAAAAACCAAAAACAAAATGGTTACCAAACAACCTTCATTTTTTGTTTTTTGGTTTTTGAAAATTAAGTCTATTTCCTCTTAATTTCTTACCATGCATCTTGCTTAAGTATAAGTGTTGAATTTTTAATCAGATTTTTAATCATAAATGATGTATTTTTGTTATTGTTATATATTATATTGGTATGTAATGTAAGTGATATTGAAAACAGGTTCCAAAAATAGAGATATAAAAAATATTACAAAGAAAATTTGATTGGATTTGTTTATTAAGAAATTTTCTAAGGCATGTGTACATTCCGTGCTTGATTTATTCTCGAGTTCTCTCCCTTTCTGCATTTCTCAACGGAGGGCATATCAAAAGAAGAGCACTCTTCTTTTCCATCTCACTTTTCTCGTCTTTACATGACGCTTCTTTAAAATAGGATTGGAAGAGAACCACTTATTTTGATATTATCTTAAATTATCGATTAATCTAAAAATTTAAATTGATGAACGAACATTTAAAATTATGTCATGTGACATATTGTAATTTGGAATGATGAAACATCGGAAATAAATGGATATTCAAACATTTCCTTTGGAAGGCCTTTGAATTCTTACCTTTTCTTAATTCTTCCTTTCTTGTTTATTAATGCTACACATTCTACCTCTTATCTCTCTAATTAATACTATTTCCTTATTCTCTTCTTACAATAGCCCTTATTCTCTTCTTACAATAGCCCTTATTCTCTCTAAGGGTAAAAGGAATCAAAAGTTTAAAATGAGAGGGTAAATTTGATAATAAAAAGTTTCTCTCATCCAATCTTTTATATATGGTATATATTAGTTTGAGTAAATTTTCAAATAGGAGTGAGTTATATATGAATACCACACACTCAATATTACCGGAAGATATGAATAGGTAAACTTTTGAGTTCTTATTTATACTTGAAATAGTCAATGACAAAGTCTTTTAACCCTATACAAAATTTAAAAGTATGAACCCACTAACATAGAATTATAGTATTCACTACTCTCATTCATAATTTGAAACGTCATTTAATGACATATTCATTTATTATTCATTTATATCGTAGACTTCATACCATTCTTAAATTCTCTATTTTTTTGTGATAAATAATAAGTGAAGTAGGAAAATTTTCATACTACCATAACATTAAAAAAATTTCAAGCACATTCTGGTGAAAAAAAAGGCATGAGCTTTTATACAGCAACAATCAACTAAAAAAGATAATGGACATTAATTATATCCCTCCACACACCACCAAGAGCTCCCTCTTCAATATTGCTCTTTTTCAAAAGGCCAAATCAAATATCAAAAGGGAACTAAGAGAGAGGGAAAAAAAATGAGGGTACAAAGAGAGGGAGAGAAAAAATAAAAATCAATCCAACTTTGAGCCAGAAAAAGCAGCTCTCACTTCTACAACAAGAATAAACAGATAATAATTAAGAAATTAAACAAAACAATACAAAATAAAAAAAGCAGCAAAGTTTATGTAGATACCTAAAAATCTAACTATGTAAAAATGTGTTATAACCACACAGAATTCTCTCTCCATTTCCCATTACGATTATATTTTCTCAAAACTTTAGTACCACTTGCACCAATTTTTTCATTTTCAAATTCGAGACTACATGCAAAATAATAATAATAATAATAATAATAATAATTTAATTGAAGTTAGTACATTTTAGCTTACAGTGAAGTTATAGGTTTATTTTTAGAATACTCGAACCTAGTACAACTTTAGCTTAAAGTGAAGCTTTTAACTCCTTTTTATAATATTCGAAGCTCACAATTTCTCTGAATATTTTCAATATAGGATTGCACCCTCTTATAATATTCGACCAAAACCCCCCTCTAAAGTATTTGAAAATCTAATTATCTAATAATTAATAACCTTTTGTACAAATATTTGAAATATAGTTTCCAAATATTCTATTATATCAGTCATTCTCTTCTGAAACCTAAAGAGAGAAGAAAATGATCGACTCTATTATCCTTTTTCATGGTTTAAATCACTCTTAACTCTTAATAACCAGAGTTAAGGTATTATTTTATGAATCCCATTCAACATATTTGTTGTACCTTAAAATAATAAATTATTATTACCAAAATAAAACTTTCATACAAAGCACAAAATACAATAATATTTATAATTTGTCCCAAGGAGAGAGAGAACTCTCAGGAGAAAGGAAAGAAAAAAAAAAAACATACATACCATATATAGAACATAACAAAATTAGGAGATCAAAACATTCACATATACAAATGCAAAAACTAAAAAGAAGGAAAAAAAAAAAAAAGAAGTTTATATTATCTAAATAAGAAAGAAAAGAGAAAAAGCTAGCTAATAGAATAGGGTAAACCCAGAGGAAGTAGAGACATAGTTGGGTCTAGAAGAAACTGCTGCAATGGAGAAGAGAAAGAAATGGGAGGTGTCGACACGAAAACGCTCGCGATCAATACGATAAACTTCACTGCCATTTTCAAGAACTTCAAACACATTCCAACCTTCTGAAGAACCACCATCTTCTTCTTCCTCCTCTTCCTCCTAGTTTTCAATGGTACCACTTGTCTCTCTCTATTTATAATTATTATATGTTACATAGTATTCATTTTTGGCATTGAGGACAATGACATATATATGAGCCATTTCCCTTATCCAAATGAATGGGGGGTGTGAGATTTCAACTTATTATTTTTATTATTTATTTATTTTTGAAAGAAGAAGATATTTCAAATTATAAACAAGGAAAAAAAAAAAAAAAACAAGTGAGATTTCAAAATATAAGAAATTGAGCTAAGTTATTTACTATAGTTGTTGTCTATCGGTGTTTATTCTTGATAGATAATGACATTTTGATGTATTTATAAATATTTCTAACACTTCTGCCATTTAAAACAATTACTTTTTCGTTCTTCTTTTATATTATTAAAAAAAAAAGTTTTTTTTTTCCTAAAATCATGTTTAAAATTCTATTTGGGTACGAAACTTTCAAGTTTGTTATATTTTGGTCCATAAATTTTTCCAATGTTTATTTTAGTTCAAAACTTTTAATGTGAATTCTGTTTTAATGTGGCCTCCAAAATTTTAATATGTATATTTCTATCTCTAAACTTTAAAAAAGAAAAAAAAAACAATTATTGTAATCTTTATTTTGAATATGTGTAATAGCTGTCAATGTGAGTATGACTTTATGCCAAATAATTAAAATGAATATTGGATAAAATGAGAGTAGCCATGACTAAAATGAATTTTTTTAGTTAGGGCTAAACTAGATATTTTGAAAGTGGATGAATTAAAGTACAACAAACTTGAAAGTCTATTTAAAACCAAAAGAAGCATCTTCTCAAAATATATATATATATATATATAGAAGTCATAAATAGTCTTTATTAGGGGTGTTCAAATAACCCGATAACCCAAATAATCCGGATTATCCAACCCAAAATGTAAGGGTTAGGTTGGGTTAGTTTTGTTAAGTTGAGTTGGGTTGAATTTTTCTATTTTTATTGAGTTGGGTTGGGTTGTGGATTAGCTAAAAAATTTGGGTCCGAATTTTGTATATATATATATATATTCCTCTTTGTTTAAAATTTGATTTCTTTGAATTTATTAATTTATTAATTTTTAATATTTTTCTTTTAAAATTACTATGATATTTGTCTTTGTTTAAAGTTTACAATAAATATCATAGATATTTGATATTTAGCATCTTAATTTTATGAGATTTTAGTTATTAGTCATGTGCTATATATTAATTTACATATTTTTCATTAAAAATTAAAAAAAAAGTTATAACCTGACAACCCAACCCAACCCAACCCGAATTTTAAGTATTGGATTGGATTAGATTGGATTGAAAACTTTGTTTGGGTCATTTGGGTTGCCAATCAAACCAACCTGAAAATCGGGTTGGTCCAAAAAATATCCTCAACCCAACCCATGTATACTCCTAATCTTTTATGAGTTTTAGTCAAATCATAAAAACTAAATTTTACCTCCCTTCAAACTATAGAGATCAAATTTATAATTTAATTGATAAAATTTATTAGTTAAAATAACCAGTTTGTAGAAATTAAAATTTAAAATTTATAGAAAGTACATAAACTAAAATTGAACAAATTTAAAAAGCATAAAACGAAATAATATTTTAAACAAAATTTATTGAGGCGGGTCCATCTTCAAAAGGACATATTTAATAATATTCCTCTGGCCCTTAAATTGTTTCATCCTGTGTTGATGTCTCAACCACCCAGAAAGTCCAAAACTTTACTTAAAAAATTATTAGAGGGTTTGGAGGAGAGAAGTGAAAAAGGAGAGAGGAGAAAATTATTAGAGGAATTAAATGAAAGAGAAAGGATACTTTACTTAAAAAATAAATGGGTATCTACACTATCAGATAAAAACCAACATTAAAGTATATTTAAAACCGACATTAAAGATCCGTTTTTTTTTAAATCGACATTATACTTCCGTTTTTAGTTTTTCCAATCAACATAAAAGGCCAAATTTCTTGTAGTGAATCAGAAAATATGTTTCACTATTTCAATATTCATAATGTTAACTCGATGGTTAAGCTATAACACTATTAGGGTAGTCCCTACAAAATGGTTTTGTTCTCCATTAAATATTAAGCCTAAGTCCCACTCGCCAAAGTTGATCTAAAAACTTGAGCTATCACATACGTTAGCACCGGAAACAAATCTGAATTATTTTGGCATCTTCAAGTAAAAAATAAAAGGTTTCTTCAACCTTTAGATCAATAGACTATAGAATTCAAGAAAAAACTTATCAAATAGAATCTCACAAGTTTTAGGGACAATTATATGACTACCTTATCCACAACCTTGTTAAATTTTATTTGGTGGTGCTTTTTGTGTTTGATGTACCTTCCAATTTTTTTTCCTGAAACATTCTTATACAATAAAACCAATATGTTGTAAATAATAATAATAATAAAAAGACATCAGTATTTATCGTGCTTAAGAACAAGCAGAAAAAAAAGGATCAGTTTTATGAACGGTCACAAGAAACAACTTTAAAAATGTTCAAGGAACATGTTTCTAATGGAAAACGAAGATTAGACCTCATGAAATCTTTCTCATCAAATGCAAAACCTTACACTATTATCTCAATTGCGATTATATGAAATAAGTAGAATAATGTTATCAATTTCCACTTTAGGAAACAAGTGATATGACTTTGTGATAGCATTGAAGAAATCACACAAATGCTTCTAAAAGTATCTAAGTGACACTCTCACTCTCCAAACAAATTAAAAGGTGCCTAAGTGACACTTTGACAACTAACAAGTTCCATAAAAGTGTCTAAGTTTCATTTTGACTCTCAGGGCAACGTAAAATGTTCCAAAAAAAATTACTAAATTATACTTTGACTATGAAAATGCTATAAAAAGTTCATAAGAAAATGTTGTAATGATACTTTCAATCTAGAAACATGCTAATGTTTAAAGCATATAAAGCAATCTCGACGAGTCTCAATTGGTACAAAATATACTTTAAACCACAATAGACAAATCTATATTTTGATATGGGCGTAGAAACTACTTACATAGATAGAAACCTACAGTATCCAATCCAAAAATTCACTTGCATGAACAAACTCAACTCCTAAAAGTCTAAACAACAAACATAATGTTTAGGTGTTACAACATAATTCAAAAACCTTAACCAACACTGAGAGAATATTTAAAAGGAATAATATTACCCAAAATAAACCATCACCAAAAATAGACCTTAGTCGATCAATTTGAGCTAGTCAAAAACTATAAACAATAGACTTTTCTCACGTTAGAAATTGATCTAACAAACTTTAAATGAGTTCGAAATAGTTGAAGTGTGTTCAAACTTATAGAACCTTAATCAAATCCCAAATCTAACCTTGAACCAACATGGTAATTAATTTAAAGTCAACCCATACCACAAAAATTAGAAACTATATCTTTATTATTGTTGTTCAAATAACTTTTTCATCCACTCATAAATAGATATCATGTACTATCAACTCTCAAATTTAGTGGTTCAATTCATTCCTCACTATGTTGTCAAATAATGATAATAATAAATGTACACAATTAGATAATTTCTTTTCTTTAGCAATCAACTATTGACACCACACATATCTACAATGTTTGTCGTTTTTATTAACTAGTTACTTTTGAGCATTCAATATTATTTTATAATTTTTTTTATTCAATGAGAGTTTAAAAGGAAGGTCAAAACAACTAATAAATTTTATTTTATAACTAAAAATAGGGAAAATAGAGTTTTGGTCCTTAAAATTTGATTTAGATGGAATTTGGGTCCCTAAATTTTCTAACTCAACACTTTACTATTGTCATTTGTCAAGTTCTTAATTGAAATGGACTATTTTTAAATATAGGAAAATGAATCAACTTATTTAAAAATATAGCAAAATCTCATTGATAGAGAGTGAAATGTCTATTATTGTCTATCACTAATAAACAATGACATTTTGTTATAAAAAAATTTCTAATAGTTTTGTCATTTAAAACACACATATATATATATAATTAAAAAATAGCTCCCTTCTTGTATAACATACAAAAATGGAGGATCTTCTTCGCACGAGATATTTTCTATTTTCTATTCTATCTTTTGATTGGTTTTATACAATTATACATCTACTGAAAAATATTGTCATATATTAAATAAGAAACGGTTCGATATGATATTTTAATTATTTAAAAGTACATTTTATACACTTTAAAATAGTCTTCAAAAAGTCATTTTTTATGTCATGTTTGGTAACCTTTTGATTTTCTTTATTTTTTTCTTTTAAAATTAAGCATATTTTATTTACATTTCTTACCATAATTTACATTTTTCTTAAGTATAATGGTTGAATTCTTAGCCAAATTTCAAAATAAAAATAACTTTTTGGAAGCATCTTTTTTTAATTTTCAAAATTTGGATTGTTTTTTAAATTATTGATAAAAAGTAGATAACAAGTGAAAGAAATTTGGAGATATAAATAGTGTCTGATGACTTAATTTTCAAAAATAAAAATAAAAATAAAAAACAAAATGATTACAATCTGATCCGAATTATTATTATTTTTTTAAAAAAAAAAAGTTCATTTCTGAAGTGGAGCTATATAATTAAGGTTCTAGAAAATAAACCGGGATGCACTTTAAAAATATAAAATAAAAAAGAATAGGAGAACCATGTGAATATTCACAAATAATTAAGTTTCAAAACATGAACTCAAAAATAGAAAAAAAAATCCATAATAAGGATTAAGAAAAGAAGTTGGGGTTGGAAAAGAAAGAACAATATAAAAAAAAACAGTTTTTTTTTTTAACTTCACCCATTATTCAACCATTATATATAATTTGAACTTCTAATCTCTTAATTAATAATTCATACTTTATATCAACCTAGGTTCTTGTTGACACACATGAGAATATAATTATTGACTTTCTGCTACTAACCTGAATAAAGTAAGATAGTGATCTCAACAAAATAAGTTATAACGATATTGAATTATTTAGGTAAATTACGAATTAACTTCTATTTGGCTCTTGAAGTATAATAAGTCTTTGACTTATAATGTTATTATCAATTTTTTATATATCTACGAGACATAAAAATTGAAAGTTCAAGATTTTATTATAATAGACATAAAATTAAATTTGATGTCTAATAAATCAGTTGACTTATAAATATTTTGAATATGTCAAAAAAATTATTAGACAAAAAAATGTAATAAAAGTTTATTGAACTACTATACATAAAATTGAAAGTTCATAAATTCGTTAGATATTTTTTAGAGTCCGGAGACCAAATAGATACAATCTAATTAAAAAGTCAAAGAATAAACGGTAATTTAACCAACTATTTGTTTATTATCCTAAAATTTCAACTTTCTTAGGATCTACAAAAATTCTCTCCTCTCTTTTAACAAGAGATCATATATTGCTAGTTCTTTGTTTTTTTGTTTTTCACCCAACTCTTAGTTGAGAAAATATTAGCCAGAGAAAATACTTTTTTTTCTCTAGATTTTGGGTCTAATTTATAATTGATCTATAAATTTTAAAATATTATACATTTAGGCCTTAAATTTTATGTTTGGACTTCAATTTAGTTTGATTTCAAGATGTAACAATTTTACCCGTTGAAATTTGAGTTTTGTTTGAATTTGGTTCTTGGGTTTTAAGATTTATACTTTTAACCTAATTTTCACTAACATTCACTTCCATCATTAGTGTTTATGTCTATTAATTAATTTAAAAGAATTAAAAGAATTATAATTATCTAGCTCTTTTTCATCACTATTAAAATTAAATCTTGCTTCATAATTACTTAAAATTAATTAATAATAGATATTAACATAAATGACTGAAAATGAGTATTTAGTGAAAAATCAAATTAAAAGGGTAAATCTTGATAGAAACCAAATTGAAACAAAACTTAAATTTCAAGATAGATTTATAAAATTTTGAAACTTAGGGACTAAATGAAACGAAACTCAAAATTTAAAGAATAAATATATAAGATTTTGAAATACATGGATCAAATAGGAATAAACTCAATAGACCAAAAATGTATATTTCCTAAAATATCATTTATCAAATATGTATGCTCAATTAATCATGTTTACATATACATTGTAGATATTTTTCTTGTTGTATAGGTGAATTCCTTATCTACCATCCACAATTTTCATATACATATAGTGGTTCAATATAGCAATCAAACCATAAATGAGGGTTTAAATTTTTGAGGTTGGCAGCAAGAAAAAGATCATATTCAAATTCATGTTGGAGGTGGAGCATTGACAGATTAAATTTATGAGACAATGGGTCCACACCTCAACATTATCTAAACCAAAGATTTAGAAGAGACAAAAAGTTAAGTTTCATTGAATTCTTTGCGATGATAAGATTTTATTCCCCAATTGTTTTCACTCTTTGTTTGTTGATTATAGGAATGATGGACAATTTTTTTTCTTTCTAAAATATGAATTTGGTCTATGTAATTTAGATATCATCATCCTATATTTTAAAATGTCTAAATTTAATCAATATACTTTTAATAAATTAAAAAATTGATCTTTATTCACTATCAAAAAATGAGATTTCATGACACTTAGAAACTGCCATAACTACCTTTGGTAACATACTATAAAGATAGACGACATATATTTTTTTTAATCTTTATTCACTATTAAAAAATGGAGATTCCATGACACTTAAAAACTGTTGCAACTACCTTTGGTAACATATTATAAAGATAGACGACATATTTTTATGATTGCGTAAGAGAGAAGACTGAAAACAACGAAAATATATTCCTCAAATACGTTTTTAGGGTTTTAGATTATTTTATTATAAAATAAAAAGTTCAGCCATTTAGTTTAAAAGAAAATTATTAATTAAGTATATTTGTGATTGTTGATGATAGTCATAGATTGGTGATACTAAAAAACTATCTTTAGATCTTGAAAATATGAAAATCTCCATTTTCTTAAATAAAAAATGCACATTTTAGTTTTTATGACACTTTTTTCTCTCCCCTTCATCAATTTGGCTATATTATTGTGCCATGAAAACACAATTTTGCTGCAATGAATGTTAGTTTTAGAGATTGGGGAAGAAGCGGAAGAATGAGATTAAGATGATATCGAAGAAGAAATGGAAAAAAAAAAGAAAAAATGAGAGGGAAGAAATGAGAAAGTGTGAGGCCATAGGGATAGAGAGAATGAAAGAGAGGAAGATGAGGTGTAAGGAAATAGTTTTTTTTTAGATAAACTAATAGTAAATAATTTTTTAAAACTTTTAATGATAATAATAATAATAAAAAAAAAAAGGATATCAATGTAACTTTTAAAAGTTCATGTATTTTTTAGAATTTTTTTTATAGGTTAAAAGTGTCAATACAACTTTTGAAAGTTCATAAGTATTATTGAAATAATTACAAAATTTGAGAGTATAGATGACGGTTTTCATTCACATGTACTAGTTTAGAGTAAAGTTTAAAGATATTATCACTAAGGATATCTATTTTTCTTAGGCGAAATCTTTTTCCATGAGTTAGATGGGACAAAAATTATATTCTCCATCTCTATTTTTTATTATTAAGTTTTAAAAAGTATATATATTATAGACACAAAGATAAGTTTATATGTGAATCAATTTAAACTCTTATGTATCAATATAAATATTGTATGATAATTTGATTTCTCTAAATTATTTTTAAATTCTTATGTATGGATAATTAAATAATTTGATATGAAATTTTATTTTATATTATTTAAGAGGTTTAAGATTTTTTCACGAAGAATTAACCATTTAAAAGTGTATTTATTAAGAATTAACCATCTAAATGAGATTTAGCCGAAAACTAACTATTTAATCAAAAATTCTTCTCAAAATATCATTTTTCATGATTTTCTAAAATAAATTAAGGTCACATTTACTTGTAATGCAACCATAGAACATATTTAATATATACGTGAATTATGAATAATAATAAAAATTATTATGATAATAGCAATTTTAATTATGGAGCAATAAATTAAAAATGATCTAAATGGTAAATAATTTCCATGGAGAACCCCCAATATTTTCTTCCATAGAAAAGAAAAATTGAAACTAAGCCAAGTTATATGGACTAAATTGAAAAGTTTTAAACTAAAAGCATTTTCAATTTAACCACGACTTTTCGATACGAGATTTTTACATGAAATTTTTTTCACACATATATTTCTTAAATGTATTTGATTTTTGAATTATTTTATCAAGAGTTTTTTTTTTTTTTTTTAACTTTTATT
Organism: Benincasa hispida; assembly: GCF_009727055.1. Lineage (NCBI taxonomy): Eukaryota > Viridiplantae > Streptophyta > Magnoliopsida > Cucurbitales > Cucurbitaceae > Benincasa > Benincasa hispida. Next base: position 51,780,763 of record NC_052358.1, read on the forward strand.
TTAGACCAATTTAACATTTTTACCATTAATTAAAAAATTTTAAAATATCCAATTCTTTCTTTATTAACATAATTTTTTATTTTTGAATTTTACTTTTTTTTTTTATTTATTAATTTACTTTTTTTATTTATTAATTTTGGTTATTATTTGAATATATGTCGAACATATTCATAGTATATTGAAAAATATAAATATACATCACATATATTATGATTTTACATTTTGATATGTTTACAACTATATTGAAAAATGTAAATATACATCGCATATATTATTTAATATATAAGATGATATATTAACAAATTGTCTTTTTCAAGTAATTATCAAATATACTCTAATTTATTTCTAAAAAACAAATTATGTCGAATATATTATGTTGTATATATAAAATTTATTTTGTTTTCTTTGTTGAAGCTTTTCTTATTTTCGTTTGTGAGGGGAATAAATTTTAGATTTTTGGAAAAACTTTCTTGTTTATATAGGTTTTAAAAAATATATTGTTTTGGAAAATTCATAACAAGAAACTTCCTCTTTTGATTTTAATATATATATTATATATATATATATATATATATATATAAGTAAATTAGACTAGACTTTTGTGTAAAATAATAAACCATTAGGCTAAAATCCATAAATGTCTTAAAAGTTCTTTTTTTTTTCCTTTCAAATATTAGAATATTATCTATCTTAGTTTATATATCTAACAAATTATGTGGAATATATATCTCAATTTTAAATATATTATATTGGATATATGACAAAATATATAGAATATATATCTCATAGAACGAGATTATTATATAAAACCTTAAGACTATTATATATAACTTTAAATTCGTACTCGTTCTTATTATGTATATAAGAAATGAAATGACAATAAAAATGAAGATTATGGATGAATGCCACCGTCAGCCACAAAGAAGAAATGCAACATATGGAGAAAATAATCATTTTAATTCAAAGAAATATACCATTTCATATTTAAAACAATAACAATTATTAAATGAAATGGGTTGAAAAAAAATGAATCACGACTTCTATAATTAAGAATAATTATAATACAGTAAACCAAAAATGGATATTTGAAAAATGAGAGTTAATTTCGAATTTTTGGAAATAAAAAAAAATGTATACTAGATAATACAATTTTGGAAATAATTTGAAAATATAGTACAACTTTAAAACATTTCTAAATATGGTCCTGTAATTTTTTTAAAAATTCCAATCCTACCCTCAGTTGCAAGTATTTTCATCTTATTCAATTTAATTTTTTTCTTTTTCTTTCTCGACTCCCTTTTCTTTCATTTTTTTTCCTATTCTTTTCTTTTCTTTTTTTTCTTCCTTTTTTTCTATGGTTTTGCTTTCTTCTTTCTTTCTTTGTTTTTTTTTTTCAATGGTTTAGTTTTTTTCTAATTGCTATATTGTACCATTCTTTTGGCTCATTGATTGCTACATTCTCTTAAACTTCTTCACTCGAAATATTTACATAAGTCACTCATATTGATTGATCCCAAGGAGATTTGTCGATCTAAGAGGTAATTGTGGATTTTAATGAGTTTATTTAATGATTTATTTCATTAATTGATGGTTTCTGTTCTTCTACTTATGTTTCTCATTTATCATTCTTTGTTAAACTTAGGGCTTAGTCTATCACTGATAGTGGGCATCATTGATATATATATATATATATATATATATATATATATATATATATATATATGATAGCTGCTACACTATCACTGATAGCCACCACGTTATCACACTGATAGCCACTATTAGTGATAGACTTAGCAATAGACCAGAGGTGGAGTTGCTGGTAGAGGAATTTATCGATGTTTTAGGATAGCAACTGATAGCACATTTCTTGAATTTAAAGCTATCTCTGATAGCAGCTATTAGTGATATTCACTGATAGAAGTTATTAGTGATAGCAACAAATAGCACATTTCTCAAATTGAAAGCTATCAGTGATAGCAACTGATAGCATATTTCTTAAATTGAAAGTTATAAGTGATAGCAAACTGATAACACACATCTCAAATGCAAAACTATCGCTGATAGACATTGATAGCAACTATCAATGATATTCATGGATAGCAGCATCACTGATAGCAATTGATAGTAACTATTAGTGATAGCAACTAATAGTACATTTATCAAATTGAAAGCTATCATTGATAGCAACTATAATTGATAACTTTCAATTTGAGAAAAACGGGAAGTAGCGCGCTAAATGGTTGTTGGGCATTGGTTTTTTCATCTTTTACTATTTTTTGTTCTGTATATGCAATTATTTTTATCATTATACTATATATTCTATTATTTTGCACTTGAATTCTATTTATACAACTAACCCTGAAAAAATAGTCTAAAAGTATCAAATTAATAGATAGAAAAAGGTTAGAAAGAATGGTCCAAAATTATAGTTAAAAGCCTTTAATGAAATAATTCAAATGAAAGGAGGTTTATGAAAATGTATGGACAATTCCATTTTTATTTAAAGCTGAATTCAATTGGGCTTGAACATGGGCCTGCATGAGTGACCTAACTACAAGACACGTTGACATGTAGCCGTTGGAAATTTCAAATTCCTCTCATATTTTCCTTTAGACCAAAAAGCCCTTGCTAAATTCTTTCATTTTTAATTTTGGAAATACAAAAAAGCCCTTCTTGAATTCAAATCCCAAAGCCGCGGTCCATTTTTCAAACTCTTTGACAGAATCTCGGCCGTCCATCACAAAAGTCCTTCTCGAACACCACTTTTTAGAGCTCAGTTCAAACTTCAAACTGTCCAGCGACAGGACGAGTTCCCAAATTTGTTCATGGAGAAGGAGAGATTCTCCAGATTTTTACACACGGATTTGGAAATCCCTGTCTTCCATCTAAGATCCATTTGTTTTCTCCTCTAGTTTCTTCGTTTTTGCCCAAGATTCTGCTGGAAAAGCGTCGTTAATCCAGCTGAAAAGCAATTTCAGGAGCTCGAATAGTCTCGTATTTGTTCTTCATTTCTTCCTTCAGGTGAATTATTGGTGTCATTCACTCACTTTCTTTTAGTTTCTTTGTTAATTTTTGTTGATTTATGGTTGTTTTTTTTTTTCCTTCCCAGAATGCTTCGGGACTTCAAATTTTTGCGGCGGGTTTCTGGTAAGAACGAGGAGCTCGAAAATGTACCGGTGAATCCTAGGGATTCATCGATTAATCGAATTGGATTGGACATATCGCGACCTCCATTGAATACAATTCAAGAGCCGATTCGAAATTCGGAACCAGAACAGGAAGTTGGTTTAAAGAGTAGAGTTGAAAGGACTCCCGTTAAGGCGAAGGGAAAGGGCTCGGATCTTGCATTGCCGCTTCGCACGCCGGACAAGCATGGAGGAGCTGGGTTTTCGTCGAGGAAGCGATTTGGTTGGTCTCAGAAAAGCGAATCTGGTTCTCTTCCTGACGAGGAGAAGGCTGATTCGGGTACTTGTTCAGTACAACCGAGCCGCGGTGGCGGTGGCGGAGGATGTGGAAATGGGGGATTTTCTAACGTTACAACCCCTAGGACTACGAGGACGGCGGGGAGAGCAACCTCGAGTTATTCCGAAAGCAATTCTACGCAAAGCACTCCGACTAAAAGTGTTTCCAAGCCTCCGTATTCAGTTTCTCGCAGCAAAACTGATCGGATCAATAATTTTTCTGCATTGTATAAAGGGATTCCTGCTAACCCTGTGCCACCTTCGGTTGTTAACACGGTCGAAGTCCCTCACTTCGATCTTAAAGAAGACCCTTCATTTTGGATGGAACACAATGTACAGGTAATTGCATCTGTATTCTTCTTACTGATGGAGCTCTGTGACTCTCCATTGTGAGGATAATGGAACTTTAAAGCAATCAAGAGTTTCCATAATGGATTTTGCTAATGCTTGATCAAGATTCTCTAAAAATTTGTTGTTGTATTTAGCTACTGGAGTAACCTATGGTGTTAAATTTTACAGGTTCTTATACGTGTTCGTCCTTTAAATAGCATGGAGAGAAGTAATCATGGTTACAATAGGTGCTTAAAACAAGAAAGTGCTCAGTCCATCAACTGGATTGGCCAACCAGAAACAAAGTTTACGTTTGATCATGTCGCATGTGAAACAGTTGATCAGGTTTGGCTCTTCTAAGTTTTCACTTATTGAGTCCTTTTGGTAATTAAGCTCTCATTCTCCTTGTCCTTTTTTAATGACCATAGCTCTCCTTCGCAGGAAATGTTGTTCAGGATGGCTGGTCTGCCAATGGTTGAGAACTGCTTGTCTGGCTATAATAGTTGTATGTTTGCCTACGGTCAGGTAAAGTTTCTTCACTACTTTCCTAACACTGCGGTAGCATTTCATTTCTATTTGTATCTTGCTGATTTACTGATTGCAGCAATCTGCCAAATTTTAATTGCACCCTTGTCATAGTCTATAATTATATGAATGTTAATAAGCATGTATTGCCTAATTTGTTCACAAAAGTTAACGATTGCTGTTGTTTGTTAATTGATATAGGTCATTGTTATTATCAACCTGTCCCTCAGCAGGAATACACCAAGTTCTTATCTTTTGCAGTCGAGAAACATTTATATTACTTGGCAACGAAGTTCATGCTTTAAATTTTGAGAACATTCATAATTATGTTATTCATCTGCATATGAAGAAGCAACCAATATCTTGATCTCAGCAGGAAATATTTATTGTCTTTATTTATTTTATTGAGTTTTGAGTTTCTTATTATGCAGACTGGAAGTGGAAAAACGCATACTATGCTTGGTGAGATTGATGATCTTGAAGTCAAGCCAAGTCCACATCGTGGAATCACTCCACGTATATTTGAGTTCTTATTTGCAAGGATCCATGCTGTAATAGTCACATTCATTCGATCTCCTTCTAATACACTGTGGTTAAAGGTCATTTCTGACAGAATCTTATTCATTTTCAGGAGGAAGAAATTCGGTGTGATGAGAAACTGAAGTACAATTGCAAGTGCTCTTTCTTAGAGATTTATAACGAACAAATTACAGATCTTCTTGATCCCTCATCCACGAATCTACTTGTAGGATTGATTAATGCAATATTTTATTACTTGTCATTATCAATTGGTAAATAATTATCGACTACTCTTCTAAATATTTTGATTTCTCTCAGCTGCGGGAAGATGTTAAGAAGGGTGTTTATGTAGAAAATCTCTCTGAATTTGAAGTTAGGACTGTTAGTGATATTCTCAGGCTTCTGACTCAGGTTACTGTGTAACTTTGGCTGTTTCTTTCTTTCAATTCAAATGAACTTGTTTGTTTGTTGATCAAATCTCATTGTTTGATGCCTTTAGGGTTCTTCAAATAGAAAAGTTGCAGCCACAAATATGAACAGGGAAAGCAGTCGCTCACATAGTGTATTTACATGTGTGATTGAAAGCAAGTGGGAAAAGGAGTCCTCAACTAACCTACGCTTTTCTCGACTGAATCTTGTTGACCTTGCTGGTTCAGAAAGGTTAGGAATCATCCAGTTTTGTTAGAGCTTCGGGCCACAACATATCAAATTCTTCCTTTTTTGGTTGCTTCTATTCTTTTTTCATTAAACCCTGTATTCTGTTTAACAGGCAGAAAACTTCTGGAGCTGAGGGTGAGCGTTTAAGGGAAGCTGCTAATATTAACAAGTCACTGTCTACACTAGGGTACTGATCTTTGCCCTTACCTTAATTCCCCTTCATCCATTTTATATTGGTTTGCTTATGTCTATGTCTTCACCTTTTTATTGAATGGTGATTATAATTTCAGTCATGTTATAATGGTTTTGCTGGATGTGGCACGTGGGAAGCCGAGACACATTCCTTACAGAGATTCAAAGCTAACCTTTCTTCTTCAGGTTTCTAATGGTTCTATTTCAAACCTACTGCCTTTTCTGCTGTTGATGTTGTTTTTGACACCTCCAAAAAATAAAAATAAAAATGCAGGACTCTCTTGGTGGAAACTCAAAAACAATGATCATTGCAAATGTTAGCCCTTCTATTTGGTTAGTTAATGATTCTCTATACCGGATTTTAGTCAATACTAGTCAAAATTTTATTCAGACTACTTTTTATAGCCCCTTATGTTTTTAGAATGTTAGTTCTTTTTTACTTCCAACTATTTCTTTATGTTGTCCTACTTTTCACATCTGTTCTTAAGTTCTAGATCATGAAGTTTTTTCTTGTACTTTTCTGTGATGATGCCTCGTGTTCACTTACAAATTTATTTATAATATGATTATCTTGTTCAGTTGTGCAGCTGAAACACTTAATACTCTTAAATTTGCCCAGAGGGCAAAACTTATCCAAAACAATGTGAGTTACCCTCATTTAGGAAACAATTTGTTGATGACATCCTCCTAATTCTTATGATCAATTTATTGTTCATTATGGCATATATAGGCAGTGGTCAATGAAGATTCAACGGGAGATGTCATTGCACTCCAACGCCAGATACAGCTTCTTAAGGTAGGGTGGTATGACATATATATAATTGATTTAAATTCATAAAATCAAATTACGCTTAATAATTTGTTTATGTGTAACAGGAGGAGCTTGCATACCTCAAACGGCAGAATGTTTCCAGGTCTCTGTCATTTGATTCCTTGGTCAAGTATACACCAATGGAAAGTGAGGATTATGAAGCAGAAAATATATGTGATATGGACATTTCACAAGATGATGATTCCTTTAAATCCCAATCAAAAGAAGTGAGAATGTCAACGAAACAGGTATACTTTGCTGCATTAAATTTGTAATAATTGATCAGTTATATATATTTTGGTACTAATTCTGTTGAAATCAGTAATATTTTATCTTCATATTCACCGTTGAGGTTGCATAGTATTTTGGAATGTTTCCAGACTCGTATTGCTTTTTAAAATTTCTGTGGTGGAAGGTTATGACAATTTATTTTATTGGTTTTCTTCTAATGATATTGGGGAAATGGCATGGTAAAAAAAAAAAAAAAAAAAACACAGTTGAAATCTTTGGAGATAGTACTTGCTGGTGCCTTGAGGAGGGAAAAAATGGCAGAAGCTTCCATCAAGCAACTTGAAGCTGAAATTGAACAGCTGAACCGTTTGGTATCTCTCTTCTTTTTAATTCCTTATTCTGGAATTCCTTTTATTTAGGCAATAATTCATCTTCTTAACTTCTTCTCAGGTTCGCCAAAGAGAAGAGGATACAAGGTGTACAAAAATGATGCTCAAATTTCGAGAAGACAAAATTCAGAGAATGGAGTCACTTCTTGGTGGTTCAATTTCGGCAGAAACTTATCTTCTTGATGAGAATAGAGGTCTATCTGAGGAGATTCAGCTACTTCGGGCCAAAATAGATAGAAATCCTGAAGTTACACGCTTCGCCTTAGAGAACATTAGGCTTTTGGATCAGCTTAGAAGGTAATATTTCTCAAGTTCTTTTTCTTTTTTGCTTGTGAAGACTTCAATTCTTAATATTCAATAGATTTCAAGAATTCTATGAAGAGGGAGAGAGAGAAGTACTCATGGATGAAGTATCCAAATCACGTGATCAGGTACTTATAAAAGTTGAAAGTGTGCACATATTACTTTCTTGTTGAAGTTATTTTGATTTTCTTTTGAAAAGCTTATAACCATTTTCTAATATTAATAATAAACAGATGCTTCAATTTCTCTCTGGGAATTCAGAACAGCAAGATGAATCAAAACCTACCATGCAACCTCAGGTCAGTATTTCTGTACTGAAAACTTTGTGTTCAAGCAGGAAAATAGGACTAGAAGTATTCTTCCTAGATCTTTCATCATTTTTGCATACTTTTCTCTTTGAGAGGAACCTTATGTAGAATGCTTGCTAATATTTATTACAAGCTTCATATGCTTTTTCCTGTCTCATTATATATGAACACAAAATATAAACGCAAGAATACCATCTTCACTTTCTGTTAGCTTTCCCTAAAAAATGTTTCTGATATTATCGTTCAAAAACATAAAAAAGTAACATTTTTTTTTCTTAGAAAAAACAGAACTTGATTTTTTACATGAACACCCTTATGAGTTGTCCACTTTTTTTAATCCATATTTTCTTCATGTTTTTCGTATGTACTGAATATTAGACTAAATTTTGGGTGTTACAGTTGAAGAAAGCACTTGATGAACTAGAGGAAACCAAATGCAGTCTAGAATCTTGCCTAAAGGAAAATAAAAAACTTAGCTGGTAAGTACATCTCTTATTTCTGCCTGACGTTTATTTCGCTAGGCTTTTATATGGGCTAACTCAAATATAACATAATACAGCTCTGCATTTTGCAAAAATAGTAAACCTAGAAAGCAATTGAAATTATAAAAAAAAAAAATATATAATAATAATAATAATAATAATCCATTATGTAAATCAATAATTGCTTTTGAAAATGAATCGACTATTTATTAGATTCCTCTTCACCTGCACACAGAAAACCCAACAAGAACACAAATTCCGAGAAATCTGAGGGGCAGACCTCCCTTGTTCTTATATATTTACTTCACGGAAATCAAGCAAGAGTTCAACAATTACACTACGAAATAAGAACAGGCAACAATGTAAATTAGAAGAGTAGAACCAACAATCTCAGCACATTTGAGAGAGCTGAGAAATTCCAAGAAAGCCTTTCTCACCAATTTTCCACAACCCGCCAAACTCCCAAAACCTTCCTTAAACCTCTCTCAGCAATGATCCCCACAACACCCAAATGAACCTCATGGCCCACTGACTACTTTGCCTCCCTGGAATTTCCGCTCTTATCCCTTCTCTCATATGTATAGACAACCGGGGCCTTGCACTATTATTATTAAGTCAACTAGTAATTAAGATAAATGATGGAAAAAGATACTAAACCCATGTCAATTAATAATTAATATAATAGTTCCAATTAACATTTAAGTTATTTATCATTATCTAAATCAACTAATATAGTTAGAAGTTAAAAATTTATTGGTTACTATTATCAAGTGAATTTGTAGTTAATATATGTATATATATTTTGAAAAACCTTATTTGCGGTTGCTTCTATAAACTGGAAATTTTACATATTTTTGAAAACCAGTTTATCCATTATAATTTTTCTTTCTTAATTTTGAAAATTGAGACATTTTAGTACGTTATTGATCTGAGAATTAACTTGTTCACTCTATGCAGGGAGGTAGACCGATTGCAATCAATGCTGAAAAATTTAAAATCTGAACAGCATCAAGATCATAGTATCTTTACCATTGAGGTATTTTGTTCTAAAGTACCTAATTGTTGAAAGAAGAAGTTTTATGCACCTAATTGTTGAACACTGGAATATTACAGTCCTACAAAGGTCTAAAGCATTTATGACCTTTTCAATTTGATCTTCCAGGGATCATTTAAAACTGATTTTGAAAATCAGAGGCTGAGAGAGGGGATTGACGACCCCTTGCTGGAGAAACATGATGAAGAAATTCTGAACTTGCAGATGGAATTGGATGTACTTAAAATCATTCTCAACGAAGGAATGTTGTCTCACAGAGAAGTTGATGAAAAAGTCATATGCTTGAACAAAGATCTTCAGAATGCAGCTAAAGATCTTCTGCAGATGAATGAACAGTGTGAAGCTGTAGGTAGAGAATTAGAAGAAGCAAAATCCATTATCGAAGCTCTTGAATCCCAGCAAATTCTCTCAATCAATGAGATCGAGGAACTGAGGAATAGCAACTGTCAACATTCGCAGCTTTTGAGTGAACGGGAACATGAAATCATGTGTTTGAAAAAGTGCCTTGCTCTAAAAGAGATGCATGATAATTCACCTGAATCACCTCCAGTTCATTCCAGACATGACGAATCTCGACTGCGAACAAGACTGAACAAGATGCAAGTTTCTCTTGAAAAGGCCAAGAGACTGAATGCTTTGTGCCAAAGGGATCGTGAATGTCAAGCTTCAAATGATAAAGAAATTGATGAAGTTCGCAGGCAAGCTGAAGCTGAAACTGCTGAGGTGATTGTCTGTATGCAGGAAGAGCTGGCTATACTTCAGCAACAAGTCCAAGAAAGTCATTTGAAAGAAATAGAGATGAAAAATGGTGTAAACTCCTTGGAATCTGAATTGAAGCATCTGCAGGATGAACTCCAGCTTATGACTGAAAATAATGAAAGTTTAAGTGAAGTGCTTGAGAAAAAGGACCAGGAACTAACAACATTGACTGAAGAATGGGAACTGCTGACTTGTGAGATGGAAGAAATTCTTGCTGATGGATATGTAGCACTTGTGGATGCCTCAAATCACCTTGACAACATATCTTCTTCCTTTCCAGAGAAAAGGATCTGGATTTCTGAACAAGTGAGTAGAATGATAAGAATCTTATCTGAGAAGGACTTGTTAATTGAAGAACTCAGAAGGTGTTTGGAGGATGCAAACAATAAACGTATCGACATGGAGAGCATGCTTAAATCTCTCAGAGGAGCGGCATTAGCTATCACAGAAGCTCACCAGCTGGAGTGCAAGGAAAAAGATGAAGAGATCCTTCATTTGACATTCCAGATTAAAGAAAAGGCTACAAGTATTGCAGAAATGGAAGACACCATCAAATTGGCAGAAGAGCGTGTTAGAAAGACATCAGTTTGTGCTACAGTTGCTTTTATTCTTGTTAATAGATTATCAGAGTTGAACCATTCTCATTCTGATGCCTCGAAGGATATGGATATCCAGATCAAAGAATTAGTAGAATCAAACTCAATGAAAGATGCCCATGTTGAGCACCAAGCGACTTTGATCAAAGCAGCAGAGGAACAGATAGTGCATCTAAGGGAGCAACTAGAGGAATCAAGGGGAACTTGTGCTACACTGGGAAAGCAACTTACCGAGGAACAAGAATATCATCATTCCATGCAAGTAAAGCTTGATGAATTTGAGAATGATAAAATTTTGACAATTGAGAAGCTAGCTGAGCTAAAAACTGGTGTTTCTACTCTAAGGTCATGCATGAGCTCAAATATGGGAGAGCAGCATATTAATAATGAGGAACGGGAATCAAAGGATATACATTCGTCTTTGGGTGAGAGGGAAGAACGATGGGTAAGCTAAAATTTTGCTTTCTGATTGACAAAGATAGATCTTGAGGTTAGTTGCATGCATATATGATGTTTAACTATGACTGAAGGTTGCCTTCCTGATTGCCAAATGTGAAATATGTTGCAGACAGGTGCAAACACACATCAAGAGAACAATGTAAACCAGGAAGAAGGGCAAAGAGCTGAAATATTTGATCGTTCTCCTAAAATTGGAAAAGACGTACCTGGCTATCCATGTAAAGAGAAAAACTTAGAGTCTCAAACCTTCAATACTAAATCTGGTAGAGATACCATCACACTTCTCAAGAAAGAAATTGAGTCTGCACTAAGAAGCTTGGGAGTGGTACAAGCTCAGATGGTCAAGCTTCAAAATGAGAAGAAAGAGATGTTTATCAATGAAAAACGGAATCAGCAGAACTTACAGTGTTTAATGAATCAAGTACTTATGCTGCAAGATACTATTGAAAAGTTTGAAAAGCAATCTGAGAATGTGATGGAATCTTTCAGTCACAGGCTAAAAGCATTTGAACAGAATGTGCTTGAAGCTGGTTCTGGTTGGTGCCAAACAAAAGAGGTTAACAAAAAATATATTCTTAACTGTTTTCCTTTTTTTTTACACATCTCAACTATATTTCTTAATTCTTTTTTTTAATCCTTATTCCCCCTGTTTATTTAAAATTGTTACTTAATTTTGATTCAAGTAGCTGTTTAATTCCTCATGTTTGATCAATCAAATTTTAATATGTCCACAACCTGCAGCATCTTTCATATTAAAGATCTTCACTTTTCCTTACTCTTTACCTATATAAAAGAATGATGCCATTGAAACAACTGTTTCTGACTAGAATACCGCATGGATATGGACCCAATGTTGTCATTACATTTTGGTAGTCTGATGTGCCTATCTTTGAATTTGTTTGTTGAAATTTCAGTATATGATCGTCTCAAATTAGGTCAACAATTTATAGATATTTTAGTAACCATCATTACCTGATCTATCATTTCATGTCTCACAGTTACTTGAACTTGAAGTTGAGGAAGCAACAGTACTTGCAGTCCACAAAACTGCAGAGGCATCTTGCATTCTGGCTAAATTTGAAGAAGTTCAAGAGACCATACAAGAAGCAGATATTATGATTAATGAGCTCATGATAGCAAACGAGACATTGAAACTTGAAATAGAAAGGCTAAGGGAAAAGGAAATGTTGCAAATCACTGAGCAGGAACTATTGAGGAAAGAGTTCAAAAGCATGCAAGACTGTAATACTTTAGCATGTCAGAAATTGCAAACTCTAGAGGAACACCTATGCTCAAATTCAATGGAAATAGAGGCTTCCATTGTGGAACTGGAGGATATCATTGCAGAAGTCCAGAATACTGTCAATAGCAGTTTCATGTCATTGGCATCCGAGATCCAATCAATGAAGTCTTTACAACTGGACTCATCCAAGTTTGTCCGCTCATGTTTTGAGAATGTATGGTCTGAGATAATTGTGAAGGATTGTGCTATATCAGTGCTGCACCTCTGTCACATGGGGATCCTATTGGAAACTGTGATGGGGCTAAATGCTGAGAATGGTTTGCTTCAGCACGGGCTGTGTGAATCAGATGCTGCAGTAGCTGGTTTAAGGGAGCAAAACCTCAAGTCAAAAAGAGAGCTTGATATGTGTAAAATTCTGAAAGGAAAATTGCTGTTTGACCTCAAGAATGGTTTTCATCGCATCCAAAAGAAAGAGGAGGAAGCGGGAGAAATGAGTTCAAAGCTAAATGCATTTGAAAAAAGGATATCAGACCTACAAATACAGGAGGAACAAATGTTAGAAAGGTCAAATTACATGGGACACCAACTTGTTGTTTTGATGAAGGAGTTGGATGACAGTAATAAAAATTTGATTTCATCACTACTGGATCAAGAGCAATTGCTGAAGGAAAGGGAAAATTTCCTCGAGTTCCAAACTGAATTTTTTGTGACAAATTTGGTCCTTAGAGATTTAGAGTCATTTATTTTAGATGCAGAAATGGAAGAGTTTACTCACCAGAAGTCTATTGCTGATAGAGAGCATATAAATTGTCTAACATTTTTGGAGATTTTGAAGGAAAGGGCAATTATTTCCAAGGTTGATGAAGAGTTGAGAGAACAACTCGAGGTTGCACTTCTACAAAAGGAAGTTCAAGAAGCACAAGTCGAGAGGAAAAATTTATTGTCAAAACTGAATGAAAGCAATATGAGTGTGAAGAAGATGGATGAAATAAACAAAACTCTTGAACGAGATATTCAGCTGCTAAAAGAAGCCAGTGTTTCAAATGATGTATTGAAAGATGAACTGGATGAAGTTAGGGGGAAATGTCAAGCACTTGAAGCTGAATGTGATAGATTACTGAAGACTTTGCAAACAAAAGAAAAGTTATTGGAAGATTCTTCCAGTCACATACATTCCATTGATCAGAAAAATCAGAATCTAAATACTGATCTTGAAGTGAAAAATATTGAATTGCTGGAGCTACAATATTTTCAGCTTATACTTAAAGAGATATTGTGCTCAAAACGGCAAGATTTTGAAATCTGTGTTAACCATATAACTACCCTAAATGAGGAGAATGTTTCTGTCAGAAACAAACTTCAATATTATGAGGAAAATATGAATGCAGTTCTCAGGAATATGAGTATGAACATTGCAAAATCTGTTGATTCAATAGCCATGTTAGATGTTGACTGTGCCAGAGTAGTTGACGGGTTGAATGCTGGTTTTCCAGCCCTGGAAAAGGTATATCATGAGATGCTGGAAAATGTGGGAAACATGTCTACTTTTCTGGAAGAGTTTGAATACCTGGAGTTGAGTACCAAGGAAGTGGAATTGGAGAATTTGACTCTTCAAACTGAGTTAATAAGGAAGGACGAAGTTCTTGCTGGACTTCTTTTTGATCTTAGGTTGCTGCAGGAATCTGCTTCTAAAAATAAGGACAAAAAAGATGAACTAGATAAGACGGTAGCTTCAATGGAGGCTTTAGATAATGAGCTTGCAGAAAAGTCAGCTGAACTTGATAAGGCCATTGCTCATGCCCATAGACTAGAAGCTCAGTTGCAGGATAAAATGGATATAATCTATGATCTGGAGCTCAATTTATCAAAAGAAAGCGATTCTAAAAAGTTAATTTTCAGTGAAAATTTGGAGCTCAAAACACAAATTGAAAATGTTTTAGTAGGAAAATGTTCAATTGAGGAGGAGTTGTCAGAAAAGAGGAAGTTATCTGAAGACTTGGAAAGGGAACTGTTAGAAATGGGCAATCAACTCAGCCAAATGAATGACTTGATTGAATTTTTGAAGAGAAATTTGAATGAACTGGCAAGTGAAAGGGATCAGCTACAAATGGAGGTGTGTAGCGTGAAAGGAAAGCTAGGAACCTTAGAAGCACTAACTGAAGAAAATGAGGCAAATCTGATGGAAGCTCAACAGGTATGTTCTATAAATAAGCCAATTAATGGATATGTCAGCGTGTGGATTTCCTTTATTGATACCTTTATCCTAATAAAGTTATGAATGTCATTGTCAGGTAGCTGAATCACAAAAGATATATGCTAAAGAGAAGGAGGCTGAAGTGCAACTCTTGGAGAGGTCTGTGGAAGAGCTAGAGTGTACGATAAATGTATTGGAAAATAAGGTGAAGAGAAAAGTGATTACATTACTTGAAATTTCTTTTCGACAGTATTCTGTCATTCATGATTCAACTAAATATACTGATGTCTGATCCCCTTTTTAGGTTGATATTGTAAAGGAAGATGCTGAACAACAGAGGTTACAACGAGAAGAGCTCGAATTAGAGCTTCATGCTGTGAAGAATCAAATGAATAATTTTAAAAATGCTGATGCTGACTTGAAAAAGTATAATACCCTCAACTCACTCATTCCATTTTCTAAAACGGTTTGAACATGTTCTGTAACTAATGATTACATTAATCTTTTTTCCTCCTTGTGCCCGTAGATATGTAAGTGAAATAGAGAAAAGCCTTGCAGAAGCGTGTAAACATGTACAAATTCTTGAAGGAGAAGTAAATGAAAAAATTGCTGAGGTGATGTTATTGTTTCATCCTTGTTATATACCAAAACTATAGTTCGCACTAAGCATTCAATTGTAACTGAATTTTTTTCATAAGACTTTGAGCCAAGATGATAGCTTTAATCTGGAGTAGTATTTCATTTTCGTTTTGTTTTAACAGATTGGTCAACTTAAAGTCCATATCTCTGAACTGAACTTGCATGCAGAAGCACAGGCTAACGAGTATAAGCAAAAGGTAGCCGACTTTAAGTTTCATTCTTTCTGAAACAGTGTTAATTCTTTGCCTCTAACTTCACAAGTCACAAATCCCTGTAATAGTTCAAATCCTTGGAAGCGATGGCTGAACAAGTCAGACCTGAAGGGCATTCCACATATGTCACTAATTCTTCTTCAAACAAGACAGACAAGTATGCAACAAGGCCACGTGGATCTGGTTCACCTTTTAAATGCATTGGATTGGGCTTGGCACAACAAATGAAATCTGAGAAGGATGAAGACCTCTTTGCTGCAAGGAATCGCATTGAGGAGCTTGAATCTTTGGCAGCTAGTAGACAAAAAGAGGTGTTGTGCACATAACCCTGTTTTGGAAGTTCATATATCTATAAGTATGAATCAACAAATATAGTTAACTTTTCCAAAATTATTGATCTTTTGGGTGTTCATACAGGTATTTGCATTGAATGCAAGACTAGCTGCTGCTGAGAGTATGACACATGATGTCATCCGAGACTTGCTAGGTGTCAAGCTGGATATGACCACTTGCATGGTATTTTATGCAACCTTCTTTGTTATTTATAGTCTTCTTTTGCCATGTTCATTCATCTGATGGGGTGTCCAAGCAACATTTAAAGTTATCACCTTACTGTTTCTTGTTAATGGAACTTTCAGCACTACAGTCTGTTTAGAAAGATTTCTTACAATTTGCTGTTTAATATTACTAGTCACTGTTCGATGATAATCATCAGATGCAGAAGATATCAGAGAGTGCCCAATTCAACATTGTCGAGTTCCAGGAAAAGGTAATCTTAGTTTTTACAATGCTGATGACTACTAAGTTGAAAACCAGAGCGAGTTTGTAATCTTGGATATCTTTCAGGAGAAAGTAGTAAAACTGAAGAAACAGCTCAGTGAGTTTGTTGAGGAGCGTCGTGGGTGAGCTTCTATGAGTGTCAAGTATTTTCAATTTTCAAACTTGTTTGACCATTTCAATCATATCTAAGTTTCTGCCTCTTCAGATGGTTTCTATGAGTGTCAAGTATTTTCAATTTTCAAACTTGTTTGACCATTTCAATCATGTCTAAGTTTCTGCCTCTTCAGATGGTTGGAGGAGATTGATAGAAAGCAAGCTGAAATGCTGACCTTACAAGTTGCTCTGGAAAAACTTCGCAACAAAGATCAGTTACTCAAGACTGAAAATGAAATGTTAAAGGTTTTGGATCCTAAATTTCTTTCATCTTCATTTTCCTTTTCAAACATTCTTATGTTTCATTTTGTCTTAGTTGGCTACTGGGGTATATGTCATTTTCCATGATCTTATCTTGATTTGCCTTTTGTGTTTCTGCGTAGTCTGAGAACTTCAATCACAAGCAGAAAGTATTGGAACTTGAAGGAGAACTTAGGAAATTGTCTGGTCAGCAAAATATCCAGCAGCGTATTCATCACCATGCCAAAATCAAAGTGAGAATTGAGACAACGTCATTCATGTTACTTAGTTTCCAGCCGTTTCTGATACAAGTAATAACCTCACTTTTCTTTGCCCTTTTATGTACAACAGGAAGAAAATAACAAGCTCAGAGCACAGAATGGTGACCTAAGTGCTAAGCTACATCGAACCGAGATTCTTCTTTCTCGTGTAAAAGAAGAGCTGGCTTATTTTCGCACCTCCATTGGGAAGACTCCAGAAATTGATTTCGATGAGGAGGAACGACTAAACATCAAGTTGAAGGTTAGTACTCTGCAAATTAAAAATGATGGCTTGAAAATGTGTAGCTTCTCATTGTCTAAAAACAATCAATTATAGGAAACCGAGGAAGAGAAGGTCCAACTAGCTCGGAAGCTATTGAATTTGTGCACCAGCGTTTTAAAGGTAAGTTTATAACGAAACTGAAAGTAGAAAAACTGTTCTCCTTCACAACTCTGAATTTACTTTGTAGTTATAACTTTGTAGTTATACATTCTTCTTTTAACTTGCAGGCAGCTGGAGTAACGAAACCTGCATCTGAGATATGCCCTTCTGTGGCTGAGGAGGCACTAGATCAACTAATGATTAGAATTGCTTCAGTGGAAAGAGAGCTACAGGATTTCAAATTCAAGGTATATATAATTTAGAGTCCCTGAATTTTGAATAGGTGTTTTTGGTATTGAGTTTTAAAAATATACATTTTTAGTCCCACTTTTTTAGAATAAGTGCATTTGATTCTTGAGTTTTCAAACTGTACCCTTTAGTCCTCAAGTTTTTAAGAATATCTTTAAAAAGGTTCCTAAACTATTTTCATTTCTTATAATTATATAAAATTTTGAATTATAAAATTATATTTAGAAAATGGGGCAAGGGGTTGTGTCTATTTAAACCCTAAACTTTGGGGCTAGTATCAATTTTAACCCCCAAACATTATTATATCAATTTAAACTCTGGACTTTCATGAGCATTTCAATTTAAACTCTAAACTTTCATAAGTGTATTCAAATAAAACATAAAAGAGGGTTTAAATTGATACACTTATGAAAGTTCAAGGTTTAAATTGATACAATTATTATTTTTACGGTTTAAATTGATACAACCCCCAAAGTTCATAGGTGTAAATTAATTTGTCCTAAAAATAATTTTTAGAGAGAAGGCAATTTAAAAAAAAAAATTTTCTAATTTGAAATAATAAAAAATTATTGCAAGGACCTTTTAATCTATTTTAAAAAACTTCAGGGTCTAAAAAGGTATTGTTTTGAAAACTCGGGGATCAAACAAATATACTTTTCAAAACTGGAAGACTAAAAATATAATTTTCTTTATAATTTATGGGTTAAATTATATAAGCTGAATTTTGAAGTTTATGTTTATTTGGTTTTTGAACATTCAAAAACGTCTGATAGATTTCAAAATCTAAGAATTTCTTTTTTAAAAGATTGAAAGTTCAAGTACTAAATTTTGTAAATAAAAAGGTTTAGGGAGGCAGAAAACTAAAGGTTCAGAGACTAAATTTGAAATTTAATGTATAATTTGTATTATACTTTCTGAATTCTTCCGTTGATAAACTTCACCATTATTCTCATGAAGTTGTTGACAAGAGATTGAAACTAAGAAGCCTTTTGTTTGTGTTGATGTACAGAACAAAATTGCCAATGAAAGGATTAGATTATCCGAACTCATACCACAAACTTCACCAAAAAGTTTAAAGACTGAAGATAATTGTCAATCTCCTCTAAGGCTGCTTCAAACTTCATATTTTTCTGCTTTAGATCGATGAGGCCACAAATCCAAGTGTTTTTTTAGGTGATTTTTTTAAAATTCAATTTATTTATTTATTTTCCAGGAAATTGTAATTAGCCTTTTGCGGCATCAATAGGTAATCGGTTGAGCTGTCCATCACTTGTTGACAGTGTGAATATTACAGTTGGAGGAGAAATTTCGAACCAACCATGGACTGCCACATCATTTGCTAAATTAATGACGAAATTTTGAAATTGTCAAATTTGTGACCAATTAAGAGGTTGACATGTGTCTTAAATTGAAATTGAGGACAAATTCTATGTTTTCCTTGCCGATGTCGATCGAGTAAAATTAATTTCGACCAATTTGGCGTTATAATTTGGGTATTGGCCCAGTTACCAATGTGGTCCTAAAACTGTAAATTAGACCCAAAGGCTAGACCTAAGTCTAATTAAATTAGGTTCAAAGGTTAGACACATGGGCCAATCAAAGTTAGGCTCAAGCCCACGAAGTCCATCAAGGAGTTATATAAATAGAAGTCATTTGAAGATATAAGTACTCCTATATTCAGAGAACATAGAGAGAATCCATCTCAACAAGCAGAGGACTCCAAGACTCCTGAAGCTGCATCTAGATAGAAGTCTCTTGAAGACAAACACTCTTCCAAGATCCTTGAGGACACAAACACTCTTCAAAAACTTATACTTCAGCGTTCAGTACTTTTCTTCTTCAAGTCAAGCACATTCATCCAACCGAGAGAGAATTAGAAGATCAAACACTAGAGATCGATCCACATTGCATCAAATTAATATTAACTCAACAAACCCGGAGGCTAATCATCCTAGAAGATTAACAAGTCCAAAGGTCGATCATCATCAACAAGTCTAAAGGCCGATTGTCCAAGAAGATTAACAAGCCCAAAACTGATCATTAAAGAAATCAACGAGCCCGAAGGCCGATATCTAAGAAGATCAACAAGCCCTAAGATAAGCTTACCGTTTATTTTGAAAGCATCAAAATACTATGTATTAAAGATTGTACTTACTTTCTACAAAATTAATACAAATGCAAAGTTCAAGTTAATAAAATTTTCAAAAAATCTCTGCGAACAACGGTTAAATTATGATGATTTAATTTTTTTTAGAATTTTTAATAGAATTTATCAAATATCATACCCCATTATCTAACTAAAATACTGGCAAATTTAAAATTTAAATAAAAACAAACAAATCCCTCAAATTAAGAAGGTTGGTGATTCATTTTATTGAACCAACCTATGAAAAAACAACTCCTAACAAGCAAAAAAAAAAAAAAATGGTTATTAACAAATATATGAATTCTGTAACGGTTTCAAAAATTGTGTCAAAAGAATAAAATATCTAGAATGCAAAAATACTGTGTATTTGTGTTTTGTTTTATGTTTCCAATTCTTTTACTTCATGTTCATAACATTCCACCTATATCTTCTATTAAAAAATGCTAGATTTTTTGCCACACAAATGCCTTGATAATAAAATTAACTAAAACTTTCATTAGTCTTCTAGCAACACAAAATATTAAGACATTTTAAATCTTATACCTTGCAATAATTAAAAAAATACCTTTTAATTGCTAAAATACAATTAAAGTGAGCATATGGTATGCAAGTACCTTGTATTCAAAATACACAATAAAAAATCTTCCTAAAACCTACAACGGTAACAAAAAAGATCTGAACCATTTTTTTTTAAGATCTACATATGCAACATTCCAATGTAGATACAATTTATCTAGATGAATAAATCACAATCCAATAATTATAGCACATAACCCAAAACAACAATCAAATCAATAATGACATGGGTGAGGGACAACAATCTTCCAATGTAGATATAACTAGTTGATGGAATTCTTGTGGGGGCAAGATCGAAAAATTAAATGGGGAGATGGGTCCCTACACATAACAATTTGGTCATAAATCATAGAATTAAAACATCGATCATATTTTCAATTGGATATCCCCTGTTGGCCATCCTACACAATTTCTCTTTGATAATCAGATTAGCCCACGAGTCGACCAGCTTGAGACATATTTGGATCGACTCTCGAGCCTTGCTTGAGACATTTAGATCGGCCCGTTGGCTTGGCCCAATAAATATATCATTGGACCAATCCAAATATGTATGCATGTCTAAATAATGAAAAAAAAAGTAGATTTTCAAAAATTCTTTTTAAAATATACTTAGATAATGTAGTTTTTAGTTAACAACGTTAAAAACAAAACTTTTAAGATAATTAAACATTAAATAAAATCTTGTAATATCAATTTATTTAAAAAATATTAAAAATATAAAAAAAATTAAATTAAATACAAATTTAATAAGTTTTAATAATATTTTCTTAAAAAAATCTAAAATATACATATATATTTTTAAATAATTAATATTCAATAGGCTAATCTAATGGGTTGGCTCAACCTCGACCCAAAATTTGATCCAAAGAGTCAAGCCTTAGGGTTGGGTCATGGGCTGACTGGGCGGATCAAAGCCCAAATTTTTTTGGGCCTGAGTTGAGCTTAGACCTTCACTTTTTAGAGTCAGGCTAGGTCGGTTCGATCTGATGATGAGGTTAGTTATTCATTTACTCTACCAATATTTGTTCACACAAATGAGAGATGGGAAATGGGTGAGGGGAGAGGCGAGAATTCTTCCTGTCCATGTAGCCAGTGGCAGATTCATGTAGGGGTCGTACCCCCTCTCAAATTATCCATTTTTGTATTTTTTTTAATATACTTTGTGAGAAACAATTAAGAATATCTACTAGAAAGTCTGTATTTTTAATCGAAGGCCTTACCGGGAATAGTGGTGATGAGGTACACATGGAAGCGCGCGACCTAGGCTCGACTAAAAGTAGAAATTTATTAATTTCTAAATATGATATAAAAATCATAAAAAATATAACCTAGGTTTAGGTTGCAATTGTTATAAAATTGTCGTTTTTTCTTTTCAAAATTTAGAGAAGTTTTCATTTTCAGTCTCAATTCTCGCTAACATCTTATTGATTAGGTAAACATTTACTTTCTTTTTTCTATATAATTGTTGAATGAGAAATTTTGAATAAATTACAAATTGTCATGTCATTTCTCAAATGGCAAAAATATCAAATCATCAAATCTAGGTCCAATTAAAGGTTGACATGTATCTTGAATTGAAATTGAAGACATAAATTGGTGAATCCTAATGATGCCATGTGTTTTTGCCTTGACCATTGGATTAAATTAATTATTTTGGTCAAATTAAATATTAAGGTTTGGGCTAACGTCAAATTGAGCCGAAGAATATGCTTAATTTAACCAAAATGTCAAAGATCCAAATCCAATTAGTTGGGTTCAAGAGTTAGGTCCATGGACCAAGCAAGCCCAAATCCAATTAGTTGGGCTCAAGAGTTAGGTTGATGGACCAAACAAGCCCATACCCACAAAGTCGAGTCGAGAACTCTATAAATAGAGGAGTTCTCTTTACATAAAATTCTACCATTCAAAGAGTTCAGAGAGAATTCTTCCTACAATCAGAAGACTCCCAGACTCCTGAAGTTGCACACTTCTTGAAGATATAATTCTCCTGAGATACAAAGACTCTTAAACATCACGCATTCCGCTTCCCCAAGTCAAGAGTACGCATTCAACTGAGAGAGAATCAAAAGAAAGTACTAGAAATCGAACAACATCTACATCAAATCCACATGAACTCAAATTCAACTCCATGAAATGTAGGAATGTATCAGCAACAGCAGAAGCAACAATGATCATTTAAGCACTCTAATTCATTAATTTTGACAAAATATAAAGCATACTCTTGTAGAAAACAAGTGAGTTTCATGACATACCTTTGTAGAACCTTTTCAAAGCTCGATCTCCAGCTGCAATATTCTCCAAATCTTATTGCAGACCACCTCAAGATCTTCTCCACTATTCTCTTGGTGCTTTAGATTGAGTTGTGTGACTCAAAACAAGCTTCAATCAGGGGATTATGAAGAATTGCTCACAGTAGAAATCTTGTCGAAGAACACTTTTTTCAGCACGAATTTTCTCTAAAATGCTCTCTTGATTGCATGTCCAAAATTCACTACAATCTCTTCAATATATTGCAAATCACCATGCAAGGCAGAGAGTTGCATGAGTTGCATCTCATGCTGGGAGTAACACAAGTCAATAGTGATGACTTTTGTGTGAGCAAGTAAAAGATGGATAATGAAAAAAGTGGTTTTTCCATTTTGTGTATTGCATTTTTCAATTTTTCAATTTCATCTCAAAATCAAAATTTGATATTTAAAAACCATTTTGATTTTAAAACTGAAAAATTTATAAAATTAATTTCATAAATTAATTTTTAAATAAAACTTAATTAATTTAATATCAAATATTAAATTAATGTTTACACACATCCATCTTTATATATTTAAATCATATTTAAATATAAATTATTCTATTCCGTTTAATTCTCAAATTAAACACGTATTTATATCTCATATAATTACTAATTCCCTTAATTCTAATTTGAACGTTTCGAATTAACTTATCACGCTATTCTAGAGCTAGTCCATTACGAGTAGGAGGACCTCGCGGATCTATAGATCATGGGCTCCAACGATTCGAGATTAATTGGCCTTATAGACCAGATTAATCCCCATTTGTTAACTAATGGGTCACTCACTAAAGCCCATAGTTGCACTCCCCTCACTGCAGATATATTATGTCCATATGATTTAACCATAATCAACAAGTCGATTCTTCACAGGTTGTTCATAATAACGGCTGGGTCAAATATTTGTTTTACCCCCGAGATTACGTCTTATTCCTCAAGTCCCTATTGATTCTCTAATGAATAACTGGTTTGTGATCCAATCACTAAACCAAACTCTCTTATCCCAGTGAGAGAGTGGAGCCCCTTGTTCAAGACCTGAATTTAGTACTTAAGAGAACAACCTTTCTTCTATCCTTAAATCGGGTAGGTGTGAACTTCATCTTGCAGCTATCTATTAGGTGTTACCCCTGAAATGGGAGTCTTATTGAGCCGACACTGTTGAGCCAACCTTCACCTATACAAATCTAAGAACCATCCCGAATAGATATGAATTCATAGTTAGCTCAAGATTAAGATCGAGTTATCTAGGTCATCTAGGTGAAATAGTCAATCTTATACAGTAAATAGCGTTATAAAGTAAGAGTGGATATTTCTTGGTCCGATCTTATGCAAACTCATTTCATAGGATGACTCCTTATGTCATAACATATACGAATTAGGATCACATTGTATGTAACACTTTACAACTCTTTGTAACAACTACAAAGTAGGTTGCATCCAATAGTGTTACCAGAATGAGGTACCCACTCTTATTCATGTACCATAGATCATTTTGACTATTTACGATCCACTCTTATGTCTCCTCATAAAGTTCAAGTACTCATGCAATAGTCATAGGGCTTAGTTTATTGGATTTAGACTTTCGTACAATTTATGAAATCAATAATAAATATATTAATTATAGAAAATGTTTATCATTTTGCAAATTACGAGTTTTAGGACATAAAATCCAACACAAAATACATTTCTCCAGAAATCCCACGCGAACATTAATTTCATATTCACATTACTTATATATATATGGAGTTAAAGCTACAAAATAATTTCTTTGTCACTTGTCAGGCTATATGTATCACACCATTTACAAGTCTCAAGTTCCTCTTCGATTTTTTAGTTCTTATACTTTTAAATTTATATAATAGTTTTTCATATTTATATTATAAATACTTTTATAAAGTTAACTCTAACTCAATATGGAGAGGTATTTTAAAATTAAGAAAAACAACAATAGAGATAGAGGTTATAAAGTTGTCATCTTCAAACAAGAAAAGTATTTATGATTATGATAAATCTTATACAGAAATCAATTTAGGAGAACTACTTGCAGATCCTAGTTTAATAATTGTAATATTTAACTTATCATGGATCCATTTCAAATTATGAAAATTCGTAGTTCCCCTACATGAAATTTCTAGATCCACCACTAAATGAACCCTTAATATTTTTGGTCAAAATATATTGAATAATGTGTTGCAATATTATGACCCGTCCTCCAACAACATAGTATTGCAGTTATTTTCAATGCTGCTAGCTCCCTTCATGCTAAGGTGGGTGATTTCTTGTGCCCAGATGGGAATTGAGATTGACCTTCTAACTCTAGAGAGTTAGTTGACCTATCTGCACAGATTCATCTGATTAGGGATGAGGAAGGTTGGGAGGATAGTGTTGCCTAATTCCCTTGACATTTTGGTATGTTCTCGATTGCTAATGCTTGTGAGTCATTACATCCTTAGTATACAATGGTGTCATGGACAAGATCATTTGATTTGGAGGTAATGTTCTCATACACTCCTTCATTTTTTGGTCTGTTATTCCTAATCATTTACAGACTCATGATCGAGTTAGGCGATGTTCTAAATGAATATTTTAAAAGTACACAAACTGAAATGAACCAAAGTTGAAAGTATGGGGACCAAAATGAACTAAAGCCAAAAGTACGAGATCAATGTAGTATTTAAACCTAAAATTTAATACCCGAGAAATCAAATGAGTGAGATTAAAATTATGAGAATTTACTGTCCAACATAAACCAAGTTTATTAGAAAATTAATAGTAAATATTTTGACGTTCAGTTTAATTAAGAGTCAAAGAAACAAAAATATGATATACCGTGTCAATCAATTTGATGGCACAATAATGCTCTTCGATTTTTTTAGCATCTCTTCCATTTAAGATATTGATTTATGCATTACTTTAACATAATATACAAAGAATGAGTTCATATGAATATAACATACTTAAAAAATAATATAAATTAAGGATGGTTTTCAAATATAGGAAAATGAACCAAAATATTTATAAATATAATAAAATTTAACTTTCTATCCGCGATAGACCCCGATGGACTGTGATTGACTACTTCGGTGTCTATCTGTATCATGATAGACACATATAGTAGTTTATCGTAGTCTGCAGATAGACTCTGATATTTTGTTACTATTTGTAAGTATTTTTAGCAATTTATTATTTAAATAAATTTTCATAAATTAATTTACTTAATACTTTTTGTTTAATAAAAAATTTTGAGTCAATCACAAATTGTCATGTCATTTACCAAACTAAAGAAGAAATTACAAATAATTAAATATTGGACTAATTAAAAATTGACATGTGTCCCAAATTGAAATTGAATACATGAACCGATGAATCTTGATGATGTCATATGTTTTCATCTTGACCGTTGGATTAAATGAATAATTTTGGTCCAATTAAATATTAAGATTTGGGCTAAAGTCAAATTGAGCCCCACAATATGCTTAATTTAGCCCATAGGCCAATTAAGTCCCAAATCCAATTAGTTGGACTCAAGAGTCAGGTCCATCCACCAACAAAGGCCAAGCCTCCAATGCCCATCAGAGAACTCGATAAATAGAAGAGTCTTCTTCACTAGAAGGGGAAATTTTAGACTCCAAAAAGCCTAGAGAGAATTTTTACAATCAGAAAACTTTCTAACTTCTGAAGACAAACCACCCATTGAAGCTCAAGTCTTGAAGATACAAACATTCTTCTAAGATTTTGACTTCAAGAACAATTCTTGCTTCGTTTCTTCAAGTCAAGTGTACGCATTCAATTCACAGAAAATCAGAAGATCAAACACTAAAGATCGAACTACATCCCCATCAAATCTACATGAACATAAGTTTTAACTCCAGGAAACACGTTTCTTCGAAAATGTTGTGTGAAAATTTTATTTTATTATTTTTATTTATTTTTAAAACAATAAAATAACAAATCTTAACCATTTTTTTTTATTTTTTTAATTTTGTATCTTTTCCATTGAAAATATAATCTAAAAAGGAAATAATATGTTTGCAACTTTCTAATTGATTTTTTATATATAAAAAAATCACATGCTTCTCAAACGGCCAAATTCAAATAACTTGCATAATATAAACATTCAAAACTTGTAAGTTATCAATACTAATTGTCATAAAGATATTTTGGTAAGATAAAAAAAATGATAAAAAGAAAAATAAAAAATAAAATCATTTGAGACAATTTTTTAAAATATAAGTTCAGTCTATTTGACATAGTTTACCTTGTTATTTTTTCTCAAGATCTTTAACTATAAAAGTTATTGGTGAGAAAAACATTAGGATCATAAGAAAATAAGGTAAATTCCTTCCACGCATTGGTTGAATTCAAAACTAAGGCTTATGAAATTTCTTTCACTAATCCGATGAATATGCAAGAAGGAAGAGTCATGCGTTGAAAAGGGCATGCGATAGAAGGAGTGCTTGCGGCGAAGGAATATCGGACGCATAGGAAGGGATCACCGTCAACTGCAACAATCAATGTGAAAAAAGTTGTTTGACCCACCTATCATAGTTTTGTGTGGCATAATGGTCCCCGCGTCCAGCCGTATATATAGTGCCCTTGAAACACAAACATAGAGAATTAGAAATATTCTCTCATCTGCTACGAGAATCCTTCTTGAGAATTAGCTTCATCACTATCAAGACAAGAACTTGAGAGATTAATGAATGTTGATTAATTTAATTAAAGAATTTGATTAATTAATCTAGTATCATTGGAGCTTTTAATCTGTAGGTCAATTAGTTCCCCTTGCTAGCTCAAGAAGAATAAAATTTAGAATAATTTGAATTGTTCAAATTATTTAAAGGTTATAGAGTTGTGATTTATATTAATATGATTAATATAAAGTAGAATGTATATTGATACATTTTTAATATATAGTTAATTATAAATATTATTTATAATTAATTAATACTATATATGAGAAAGATAAATATTTTAATAAGATTCATACTAATATAACCTATATAGATACATTATAATATAAAATTAATTTTGAATGAGATTCAAAATCATACTTTATTATATGAGAGTAATATATTTAAATTAGATTCAAATAATGATTGTATGAATGTGATTCATATAATCACTATAGGTTATAATTAATGTGAATGAGATTCATATTAAAACTATAGGTTAGAAGAGAATTATACACTTGAATATGATTTAAATGCATGTTCAATTAAATATTATTAAACTTTTAATTAATTAATTATTATATTTATTAATTATTTTTATAATTATTTAAAAGATCAAATAATTATTTTTATTTAATCAAAATTAAATTGTGAATTTGGTTTTAATTAAATAATAATTTACTAAAATAACTCTCCTGTAATTAAGGGAGTAGTTGACCATATGAGGGGAGTTAACTCCCTCTCGGTTGTTTTTTTGTGGGAGGATCCTCTCATTTTGTAAGGAGTTACATAACAACAAAATTCTCTCTAATTTTTTTTCTCTCAAATCTCTCAACATTCTTCTCTTTAATCTACCAAAACAAGAAAGATCCCACCATCCTATTCTTTGTCATGAGAATAGTAAGGAAGACCTGGTGGTGATATCTTGGTGATTGTACATGTTCTTGGGAGGAGCTTCAAGTTCAAGGGAAATTTTCACAATTCGAAGTGTTCGTGAAGTGGAGAGGATTTCCAAGAAGAAAGTCTTCAACGTCTTCTCATCCCTGTAAGAAGCATCTTGTAGATTAAATATGTTTATCCTGTTTTTATGTATGATTTCTTCATTTTTCCAAGATGAATTATATTAGCATCTGAGATCATGCGCTTCTGCTTGGAATTCAATTTTCCACGTCGCCATCTCGAATATTTTTCTGTTATGCTTCTTTTTGTTATATCTTTTCTTTGTCATAACCAAGAATCATCTTGTAACACAGAAAGACATTTATCAATAATAGGGTAATCATTCAAATCAAGGGTATATACATTTTCATCCCTATTTCCAACAAACATGACTTTTCTATCACAAGCATTTTCAATGCACAGTTCTTTTTATCAAACAAAATTCTAAATTATTTATCACACAATTGACCTAAGTAAATCATACTTTAAACCATCAACTAAAAGTACATTTTCAATCAAAATAAAAGAATCATTACCTATATTACCCTTGCCAATAATTTTACCTTTCTTGTTGTCACCAAAAATTACATGCCTCCATCTTTTTTGGAGAAAGAAATAAACTTGGATGCACTCCGGTCATATGCCTTGAGCAACCACTATCCAAGTACCACTTATTTTTCTTGGAGGCTTTCAAACAAACCTACAAACAAAAAATTTAAGTTTGATTCTTTGAGACCCACACTTGTTTGGGTCCAATAGTGTTAGCATTTACAAACTTAGGGATCAATTTCATTTTTACATTAGCATTAAAAGCATTGGAACTAGACAAGTAACAAGAATAAACTTTATGTCCATAATTGCCAAAAAAAAAAAAAAAAAACAAAATAACAAAATTATGCAAGGATTTATTTTTAACAACAAATTTATGCACTTTACTCTTTTTGAAGAAATTCTTTCTTGGAGTATTGTAAAACTTTGCTCTTCGAAAAAAGTTTCTTCTTGAAGAAGAGTGTGACCACACTTCAATTTAAAGCACTTAGGTCTAATACGATCTTCAACACCACAATTATGACATAGGCACGAAACTAGATTTAGCATTATTAACCACAACATTGGGAAAATTAGGCATAATAGAAGATTCTTTAACAAATATAGTTTTAGAACTTGAAGGAGTAGAATATTCATCAATATAGCCTAAACCTCTCTTATCACCAAAAGACTTGCCCACCTCAATTAGTTTGTCCAATTTTTTAGCACATATTGTCAACTTTTTAATAGATTCTCTAGTTTTATGAAGTTCTTTCAAGACATTTAATTCTTTTTCTTTAAGTGATTTAATCAAATTATCTTTTTCACAACTATCGTGCTCAATAACTTTACCAAGCAATGTATTTTTCTCTTCATAATCACAGTCATGCTTATCACAAGAGGCATTTATTCCATCAATTTGCACAACATGCTCATTCTCTTTAAAGCAAGCGATTTCATCACGTAAAAAATTATTTTCACTAGTCAAAGTATTGTACTTCTTCTTAAGCACAATATATTTTGAGCTAAGTTTTTCTAAGTCATTTTGTATACTTTCAAAAGCTTCAAACAATTCATCATAAGAAGGAGGTTCTAAAATTGCTTCTTCCTCTTGATGAAATTTTTGTACTTACGTGAGAGATAGGCAACATCATCTTCATCAAGGCCATCCTCATCTTCGGAATCAACTTCCAAGGAAATGGATTGCCGTCACCTTTGCTTCATCTTTAAATCAATATCATTTAAGCACAATATCTTTTGTTTCTTGGATTGCCGTCACCTTTGCTTCCCAAGTCTTAGGTAGAGACTTAAGAATTTTCCTAACATTTTCGGATGTTGTATAGAATTTATCAAGTCCCTTCAAAACATTTATAATGTTAGTAAATCTAGTAAACATATCCGTTATAGACTCATTAGCATCCATTTTAAATAATTTATAATTATGAACAAGCATGCTAATTTTAGACGCTTTAACTTGATTTGTTCCTTCATGAGTAATTTCAAGAGTATTCTAAATTTCTTGAGCGAAAGAACACATGGATATTCTATTAAATTCATCTTTGCTCAAAGCACAATACAAATAATTAATAGCCTTAATATTAAAAAAATATTTCTTTTTCATTTCATTTTCATCATACTCTTCTTCTAATTTAGGTTTATCAACATTATCAATTTTTTCCATGGGTACATAAGGACCTTTAGCAACACCTAACCACAAACTATAGTCAATAGATTGCAAATAAATTTTCATTCTAGCTTTTCAATATGCATAATTTGAACCATCAAAATAAGGAGATCTAGAAGTAGATTGCCTTTCAACAATTTCATTTGCTACTAGGTTTGCCATAATGCTCTAATAGTAAAGTTTATCAAGAAAACTAAATTTCAAGA
This sequence comes from Benincasa hispida, assembly GCF_009727055.1. NCBI lineage: Eukaryota > Viridiplantae > Streptophyta > Magnoliopsida > Cucurbitales > Cucurbitaceae > Benincasa > Benincasa hispida. Next base: position 51,811,233 of record NC_052358.1, read on the forward strand.
GAGTAATCTCTTTCTGATACCAATTGTAGGACCGGTATGGCAATCCTAGAGGTGTGAATAGGGTTTAATTAAACTTTTTCTTAAAGTATACTCAATTTGATCTAATCAGATATTTTTAAATTAAATTAATAAAAACTCTAGTTTATGCTAAATAATAAGATAATAAAAAATATGTAACAACATACTCAATCAATCTCAACAACAAAATCAAGCAATTAAAATTAAATGCAAAAATAACTAGGAAAGAGATAGAGAAGAAGATACCATGATTTTTACCGGAGCTATGGCTACTCTCTTTCCCTGCACCAAGAACCCGGCCATGACGAATGTTTCCGGGCGAATGACGTTGGACGTTGCTGCGGTTGTTCGGAAGGACAAAGCGGCTCAACCAGATCTCATAAAGTTATGGAAGAGTGTTGGCATTGAAAATGAGTGGGTATTCAAAAAAAGACCTAAGAATTTACAGGAAATTTTGTTTTGTTATATAAAATAAGTACCCGAAAAAACAAAGCCACCTATCTATTAATATAATAATAATCAAAGGGCTTCTTTATAAACCCAACAGTGAAGGGATTTGAGTGGTTTGGTCAAACACGACCTACATCAACTTTTCCAAGATCTCTTGGGACTTTGATTAAAAAATCTTCTTTGACTCTTTCTAGGAATGAGAGTCAAACCGGTACCTTGCTCCTTTTACGAGCAAACCCGATCCTTTCGACAGTTAGGATCTAACCGTTACAATGTTTTTGAAGCTTTAAATCACACAATAAAAACTCTCTAAAAAAAGTGGGTATACAAATTGAGCTCATACACTTTTACCCTCATAGTACAATAGAAATTTCTCTAAAGAATAAGATGAAAAGAAAGAAAATTGGAAGCTTGTAGAGAGAGTAACAATGGTTGATTTTTTTTTCTTTTTTTTGCTAATTTTGATGATTATAAAAATATGAAAAGTTGAAATAAGTTTGTGGAAGATGAAATATATAAAGAGAGGGAAGTGGAGTAAAAAAATGGATTTTAATTTGGGATATTGGACTCTTCAAAAAGTGAAATGAAAGGTGGAGATTAAAAGTGAAAAAGTAAAAAATATATATATATAAAATAAATATTTTTTGAAAAAAACTTAAGGTGACGACCAATGGTCATTTTTTGTATTTTTTGTTTTCTTATTCTTTTCACGATCACTTTTTTTTTTTTTTTGAATTTTTTCCAACAAAATCAAATTCTTTTAAATCTCTTTTCTTTTAATAAAACTAAAATCCACCAATTGTAATTTTAAACCCCACGTGTTACTCATCCTGTAGTTCCAAGTAACACTCTCTAATTGGTCTAATTTGAGATTGATTTACCCCGTCATCGTCTCAGATATTTTTCCGTTATGTTTCTTTTTGCTATATCTTTTTATTCGAACTTTGATTTGGGTGATTCAAAAGGCATCGGAATCGTTGTCCCGAGCTCTACACGCTATGGGCTATTCAAAATAATATAATTATTAGTAAACAAAAAATCAAGTTTTCTATCATCAAAATATTAATTAATTAATTAATTAAAATTAATTAATTTGAGACCAAGAGCCAAAAAGCCGACACTTTTCTTCTTAAGAAACTTTCATCCTCGAAAGTTTATTCCCGAAAAGCTTTGGGTACTGGGCTCTCATCTCCCCCTCGTTCCCTTGTTGCCTCCTAAACCTAGTAATTTTGCCATAAAATTTTCACTAACGCTATCTCTCTGTTGCGCAAAATCTTCACCTACCTACAAGAACTTGAACATGCTTTTCCTCATAACTTAAGTTCTCATTCAACTATAATGGTTCAAAGTCCACCACATGGGATGGATCTATCACATACTTTCTCAACATAGAAACATGAAAGACATTATGAACTGCAAAGAGAGACGGTGGCAATGCCAACCGATAAACAACAATGCCAATTCGCCCCAAGACCTCGAAATACTTGATAAAATGCGGACTTAGCTTACCATTTCTACCAACCCTTAGAACACCTTCTATAAGTGCCACTTTCAGGAATACTTTATCACCTACCTCAAAAGATCCATACATCTAACATCAACGTTACTTTTCTATCTGCTTCATATCATTTGCATTCGTGCCCTAATCTTCCGTATTGCCTCTTTTGTAGCCTGCACAAACTCGGGTCCTAACAATTTTCGTTTTGCAACTTCCTTTTGATAAACATGAGACTTGCAATCTTTTCCATATAGTGCTACGAAATGCACCATGTCAATTGTAGCTTGATAACTGCTATTATAAGCAATCTCTATGGGATGCAAATAGGACTTCCAACTCCCTGAAAACTTCAATGCACAAGCGTGCAACATATTCTCCAACGTTTGGTTCAAACGCTCTGTTTGACCATCAGTCTGTGGGTGAAAAGCCATATCAAATCTAACCGAATACCCAACACTGACTGAAGACTCTTCCAAAACTAGATGTGAAATGGGGGCCACCATTTGATATAAATGAAACTAGTAACTCAAGAAGTATGCAATCCACTTCCATATATAATTATGAAACTTAGGATGATAAAAACCAACAAAACTATAACACCTTCACTCTAAGAACTATGAAAACTGTCAAGAGCTTAAGAAAGTCTTATTCACTAAAAACATGTATCTGAACCTATCATACTGTCAAAACGAAATCTTCGTACATGCGGTGGAGAATTTTGCCATATTATATAATTGGTAATATGAAGACATGTAACAAAACAAATCTAGTCGAGTATCAACCATTAAGCCCTTCTTAATAGCCACGTGTATGAGAAACATCTTTGTCCAATTAAGTCTCGTAATCTCTAAAACTCGACATAAGGCTTTATACTATCCCGGGCTAAAAACCTACTTGAGCCAATCCTCATGTTACCCCTTAGCTATAAATAATTGCATATCACTGTTTAGATTCTACTATGAATGAGTCTAAAAATCTCTTTCAAAATGAAGTTCCTGAAATCCATGGATACTATAGAGCATTTTTCAATCTAGAATACATCACCATAACCTCATAATAACTGTAATCATTACTTGAAGATAGTTTCTAAGATAAAGACCTTCATAATTCATACATCTATATTGAGAATGTCCATACTCCATAGAGTGGGTCACCTCAATATCCACGCAAGAGAAAATATATCTCTCGTGGCATCTAAAGTCCATGATTTGGAATTCAGATTTGGCATCCGATTGCCCCAACAATCCCCTGCAACCGAGATACGCTATCATATACTTGTAAGTTGATACATAGTCACATGAATCTATATTTCTTCCTAATAGATAGAAACGATGTGCTCCAAGTCATAACATTAAGGCACATATGAAATACTTTGTTAAATGGTTCTTGTATCAGTGGCTTAGGCTATTTTAACTCTGCTAGAGTCCTTCTATGAGGAGCATTAAGGAAAAGAGTGAAGGAACTCTTATACAAGAGTAGCTATGAGCGGAAGCGGATCTTTCCAATTCAGTGTGACAGAATTTCCACATGTACATTCGAACATAACAGATATGCATTGATAACACTATACTACAGGCATGCTTATACAATAAAATACAAGAGACTGAGAGAGCATACCAGTTGAAGACTTTTCTTCACAAAAACTCGTTCTCACACAAACGGACTGTTGGGATTGGTGTCCTAATTCTCCCAGAGTCTCGTTGTTTTGTAAAGATACATATTGTTCAATTAATAAAATAATTGTTATTTCATTCTGGTATTTACTCATATCCAATAAACAAAGCTCCTTGGTTATCTTATGTGAACTTAGCATGTATATGTGATATACAAGTGGATCATGACTTAAGTGATAATCTAAATAGGTCTGTAATATAAGGATTAAGGTGGGATACTTGATCCTGGTGACACTAAGGATACGACCTGCTTTGTAGAGGTTTGTAGGTGTTGTAACCTACTACAGATGATAGATCCTGACCATTCATGTGGAGACGTACAAGCGGGAGTGTCTTATACAAAGAGTTTATATAAGACTCAGACCACGAGAAGACTAGACTCTGTGTATAACGTCATTGATACTAGAGACTTGCATCTTACCTAAACGACCATAGGTGACACAAACTCAATCCTGAGTGTTTTGGGAACTCCTGCCTTTGAGGGCGGTTCTTTGATTAGTATGGGTTAGGGTGACCAGATTGCCAACTTAATATGCCTACCTTTTTGCGGACTTGTCTGATTTGGGAGTTGGGAACTCAGTTATACAAGATGAAATTCACTCCTTCCCTGAAGCAGAGATAAGTAGAGAGATTGCTCCCTTAAGGATTGATTCTAGGGCTTGAACACAGTGGCCACATCTTCTCTTTGGAAGAGAGGACTCAGTCATAGTAGAAGTATGACTTATGTTTGATAATTGGCAGAAGTGCCAATTATTTTAAGCCTTTTATTTAGAACTATGAGGGCTAACAAGTAGAAAATGCGGTGATAATACTTAGAATTTGTGAAAATTTTAGTTTTGCATTGATTAGCACCTAAATCCTCACTGACCCCAATATTATGCGTTATTCCGTGCCAAAATTTCTATTTTTGTAACTATCGCAGGAATCAAACACATGCGCTGGAAATAAGCAATCTCAATCAAACGCATGCGCTGAAGCCAGACAACCGCAAAGACAAATGCATTCGTTGAAAGTCAAGCTATCATATAGACAAACGCATGCGGTGATCGAATGAGTTCATCGTATGGAAGTTGTGGTGATCGAATGCATCCATCTTATAGAAGTTGCGGTAATCGAGCGAATGTGGTCATCACATGGAAGTTGCAGTGATCGAATGCGTCCATCGCATGGAAGTTGCGGTCGTCAAGCGAATTGGTAATCACTTGGAGATTGCGGCCACGGAGTGATAACCTTAAATAGAAGGTGATTGCAAGATGGGTAGAATGCGTTGATACTTTAGTGAATCAAGCTCGAACTCACACTTTGGAAGTATCAATAAGATAAGATGATGTGACACTACCCATACTGCGACAAAGGCAGTAGTGAGACATAATGCAATCATGATTGCTGTCGGTGTTTAAACTCTATAAATAGCCTTTTGGACCTTCATTTCAAGACATCCGAACTTCTGCCTTAAGGCAGAGGTTTGCGATCACAGATGAGAGCATGAGTTAGATATTCTGTGAGGATTCTTCATCTCCACAAACCAGACCGAGTGATGATTGGAGCTTTCGTCGGAAATAGATCTCGAGAGAGACATCTCCACCATTCATCCATGGCACCAGCAGCAGCCTTGACGCAGAGTCTTTCATTTCACCTCTAATTTCTGTATTGTATTACATGCATATCTTTATCATTGTTTACCTTCATCGTTTATATCAAAGGTGATTACATACTCAATCGTGTAGCCTAGAGATAGGACACATGTAGCAACCCACCGAGAGGTGTGCATTGTGCGAGTATAGTGAGTAATCCTCTTTGCTTGATGAAAGGCTGTAGCAATGCTTGTCTATAAGTTAATTAGTCGCATCTAACTGCCTAGGAAGATAAGAGATGAAACGCACTAAAGCAAAGTATGCACTGTTCCTAGAGCTAGGCATGGTCTTATGCTCGACGCACCCATGCACTATAGAGATATAGTCATGTGGCTGACCACCGAGAGGTGTGTGATGCATTAGTGTGACGAGCTAGGATTACTCGAGTGATTTAAGATAATAAACAATACTATGCATTGTTGTGTATCTACCAATTCTCATCGCAAGTCTTTCATTGCTCAATCTATTTAGTTAGGAGTAGGAGTAGTGTGTAATCCATTAAACTTCTTCTTTTTACTTTTATTCATCGCCTCAATCGCATTTCTTTACAAGCATTATTGAGTGAAAAGTCCCTGTGTTCGACCTCGGATTACTTGAGAAACTTACGTTTTCGTTTTACTTGGCAAGAAGGCAAGAAACCTTGTGATAGGAACGCACGTCATTGCATACTAGATTAACGCATACTTTTCATTCCAACACATGACCTCCGACGCATGGGCATAAACGCATAGCTTGACATATAACACAACAATATTGCATCCACCCATAATTTTTCCTCAAACAATGTTCATTAGAGGAATCAGTAGTACTTAAGGAGTTAGATGTATCTACAGGGGCATAACGGTTATTGGCCCAACTGTACTTACGAGTGATCTGTGAAGGATTGTTACACTGCTGATTGGTTAAGATAGACACATAACATATCTATGGTAAGAAGAGTTCAACTTTCGATCTTTAGTGGAATGCCTAAAAGTTAATAGATGATGGATCCCATGACTAAAGAGTTTAGTCAGTTATTCACGTACCATTGGAGCTTCGAGCTACAGGTCCATAAGGTCCCATTGGTAGCTCAATGGATTCAGTTGAGGATCAGTTCTTGGTGTTGATTTGAAATATTCAAATTGACAAAAGGTATTTCGATTATATATGATATGATCGGTATGATGTATGAGATACATCCTGTGGAGGATTTATGTAAATGAGATTTACATTAAGTACCATGGAATAGAAAAAGAACTATGGTTTATGTGAGATGAAATATTAAAATTATAGGTTATAAATATAGTATGATAAGTTGGTTATAATTTATATTTATAATAATATTAATTATTGGATAATTAAATCTTTTTCTCTAATAACCAATTGAGTGAGAGGTTATTGGTGGTTCATGGTAACCGTGAGATAAAAGAAAAATTGTTTTCCTAATTTTAATAAGTTTTTGTCAAAATTGTTTTTGAGATTTCTTTCTCGAAAAAAGAATCTCACGGAGCTTGTCAAGTAAATATGGATTTACTAAACGACAGCTTGACAAAAGGTAAACGATCGTGTAGTGTTTGTAGGCGACAGACACGCTATTAAAGGATAAGCTAAGCGATCGCCTAGCTTTTGCTAGATGATCGCTTAGCTTTTGCTAGACGATCGCTTAGCTTTTGCTAAACGATTGGGCATCGACCTATACGATAGGTCCCGTCTTCTCCACTTGCTCAATCGTTTACACGATTGTTGATTCCTCCATTCTTCTGCCTCATACCAAGTCCAAATAGAGCCCATCCTCTGGATTCTCATACCGAGAATCCCAAGGTAGCCTTCTTGATGGTGTCATACTCAACTTGACACCGTCGAGGTTCTATGGAGGCCGTTCGTGTTCTTGCTGGAGTGTTCATGAACAAGGCAATCGCGGAGTGCCAGTGCGCGGTGTTCATGCTGTGTAGCGGTCGTGTTGTTCGAGCGTTCGAGGTTGCTGTGTTCGAGCGTTCGCGATCAAGAAGCGTGGAGACGAGTCTACAAATGTGTATAGAGATTTCTCTTCTTGATCATTTGTAGTTTCATGCTGTAATTTTTGTATTGAATGCATAACCATTTGTTTCATTTTACGAATGTAATTTGTAATGTTTATACATGATTGTAATTTGGAATGATATATTCCGCTGCTCATGGAAATCCTGTGTTCGATTTCCTTCATGGACTCCTCTCGCTCTTGCTAGTCTAGCAAGTAATCATCTAGCAACACCTCGGTCGTCTACACGAACAGCTTTGCACGAACAACAGGTAACGGGGACGACACCACCACTCAGAGCCCTCAGTATTCTCGGAGTGAGAATCCAAAGGGTGGGCTTTGATGGAATTGGTAGAGGAGAGGAGGAAAGACTATCGTATACTACGACCAAGCAAGTGGGAGAAGAAAAGGCTGCCGTATAGTCGGGTGCTTGATCGTTTAGTGTGGGGTACACGATCATGTAGTAAAACCTAAGTGATCGTCTATCCAATCGTTTAGTTCTGCTCAAGCGCTAAGCGATCATCTATGAAAAGGTAAGTGGTTGTTTAGCAAAGCGCGGGCACGAGTGTGCGATCGTTTAGTGAGCGGGCGCTATCGTATAGGCTCCCAAACACTAAGCGATAGAAGGCTTTTCACACCGTGAGCAATTATGTGTCTCTCGTGCAAAATGAAAACAATTTTCATTTTATTCTTCAGTTACTAGAACTGAATTCAATTTCCCACTAACGCACAAATTCGGAGAAAACGGCGGCCAATTATCTCATAACCGTCTAATTAATAAAATAATAGATATAATTATATTATACTCATAACCTATAGTTTGATATCATATATTAACTATAGTGTTTTATCCTCTACTTGATATAAATCATATTTATATCCAATTTCCTCCAAAATAATGCATCTTATACATTTAGTCAATCATATCATATATAATTAACCAGTTCAATTATATCATATATAATCGAACTCCCTCTTGTCAATTTGAACATTTCAAGCTGACCCAAAAACTGATTCTCAACTTGTATTCAAGCTATCAAGGGGACCTTTTGGACCTATGGCTTGAAGGTCCAACGGTACGTGAATAGCTGACTAAACTCTTTAGCCACGAGATCCACCATCCGTTAATTATCAGACATTCTAGTAAAGACCGACAGTTGAACTCTTCTTACCACATATATATTTCTATGTCCATCGGATATAACCAATCATGAGTACGATAACCCTTTATAGATGCTTATAAGTACAGCTGGGTCAATTTACCATTTTGCCCTTGTAGTTACATCTCACTCCTTAAATACCACTGATCCCTATAATGAATAATACAACATAGTCCAACTATGTGTGAACACCTCTCAGGCCATGAGAAGGTATGTGGCGTCACATCGTTCAAGCCCTAGAATCAGCCCTTAAGGGAGCTATCTATCTACTTACCCCTGCTTCAGGGAAGGAGTGAATTCCATCTTGTGTAGCTGAGTTCCCAACTCCCAAATTAGATGAATCTCCAAAGTGGTAGGTTTGAGTCGACGGCATGGTCACCGCACCCATGCAAATCAAATAACCGCCCTCAATGGCATGAGTTCCCAACTCACTCGGGATTGAGGTCATGTTACCTATGGTCATTCTAGTGAAATGACGTCTTTGTCATGAATGGTGTTATATAACGAGACGTTAACACTTCATGGTCAGGTCTTATACAAACTCTTTATATAGGATGCTCCCGCTTGCATGTCCCCTACACGAATGATCAGGATCAAACCATTTGTGACAAGTCACAACACTTATAACTATTCCACAAAGCCAGCTGCATCCGTAGCGTTACCAGGATAAGGTTTCCCTCCTATATCCATATACAATTATATGTCACCACATATATACTTAAGTTACATAAAGACAACCATAGATTTTAGTTTATTGGTTTGTGGTAAAGCAAATAAAACATCCAAATGAGCAAAATCAAGAAGTGAGGTAAATATCATATATTATACATCACAAGCATTCGTACAAACTATTTACAAACTATAGAACATGAGACTTTGGGTTGACAAGGAGTTGCTCTCAACTCAAGTTCATTTTAAGTGCTAGGAGTCATTCTGGGAGATCTAATTTACTCACCCTCAACATTCATTTAACTTGTTCCTTACTTGGAGCTAGACTAGTTTCACCTTCAAATCAAATTGATGGCTTCATTGATTCATTATTCTAAATATTCGTGTCCACATCCAAAATAGCTAAACCTTGCTAACACCTTTCAACGATTTACCCCTTCTTTAACGAAGCCTTACCTCTTCCATTTCCATAGTTTCTAGCAACTATTGCTACTAAACATCATTTCATAGAATATTATTTCCTTCAACTCTACTATAATCTAAAGAAGCTTGCTAAGCACTCTTCGAACACGTGATAGTCTAGCTTAATTAAATTCTCATGCTAAAACAAAGTTTCAGGACCAACAAGTTAGGCAAGATATCCATTCAACCAACAAATACTAAGGTCCATAGTTCTAAGTAGTAACGAGATTGTTCATACCAATTTCGAAGGTTCGTAACACCAAACCAGAACTTATGTTCTTAATCTCAAAACATTAATTTCCCTTAACTTTGAAGAACCACAAAATATTTCTCAAATACTTTCATTTTCCTTCACCTTTATCTTTCCAAAATTAATAAATCCACGATGCTCTTTTCCACTTTTCTAGTGAAATATATCTATATCAAAACAAGTGACTATTTGAAACCCCTTCACAGTCTACAATCCAATTCTTAAATTCAACCTTAGCAAGCTATCCTTCATAAGTTGATATCGTTTTAACTCCATATACCTTTTCTCTTATTAGGCCAATTAGTTAAACTAAGGCATTTTCATTACAACAAAACATAGTTCAAACCCAAAAATCCTAAGAATAATTCAATCTAACAACTCGTTTTCTCCCATTTAAAGCTAACTATAATTTCAACCATCTTGGCCATCCTTGACCAATTCATCTTACCTAGGTCATGTAAAGAGTTCCTCATACTATCACTTTATACTCCAACTAGATTTTTTTCCTCTTCCCTTTTTAAGCATGTTAAATGAAGAAGCAAAACGCATCACCTTACTCAAACTACCACTCTTCAGTACCACAAAAGTAGTCATGATCTGTTAATCCTTTCGAAATTTCTTTTAAAACATTTTGATTTTGATAACTAGTAATCCTTAATAGAACTAAGTCTCTTTAATAGAACTAAGTTTCTTCCTCTCTTTCTTATCTACGAAGGATCTTTACTCTTGTACCTAATTACATGCAATGTGGCGATAAAGTTTCCTTTAGCACCACTAACCTCATTCTTCAATGTTGAACATAACACAATTTCAGGTTAAATCCTCATTTGGACAACTTATTTGATAGCTTATACATGTACAAAATTTACTTTCCTCACTATCATAACACTACATAGTTTACAATGTCTTAGGATATCTTAACTGAATATGTCATTCTCCTTTAATAGAATCTTTTCAATAACTAAATGGAGTCATAGCTAAACATCCAACATACTTTAACTCCAATTAAGTTATTATACAAGCAATATTAAATAACTGGACCATTAAACTAAAAAAATACTTTCTTACAAAATTTCATAAAACCATTAGCTGGTAAGATGCACCTGGCGATGACAAGAAATCCATTACTAGACCATAGGGACATTATGAACTTACATAGTAAGTTAGTATACATAACCCAAAATATGGGCTCTGATACCAACTGTAACGACCCAACTCTCTAGGACTTAAACTAGGTTATTACTATAGACATGCATGCATAAATTTCAAATTGACACTTTTCCATGATTTGGATAACCAAATAAATACATAAAATCAATAATTTTATTAAAAATAAATAGATGAAGTTCATTTAGCATGGTACCCTTAAAACCATAAAACAAAAGTAGAAAATTCTCTTAAAATGTTTAAAAGCACAAATACCAAAACTTCAAGCTCAAACATCAAGACTAGAAGTTTTAACATATAAAATCCTGAAAACATGAACGGAAGCATATGACTGGTCTTAATGACTCGATCACGGATTTCGCTTGTCATTCGCCAGTATGTTCTTACCTTTACCTGAAAAAGAATCATGAGAAAAAATTAGTATAAAATACTTAGTAAGTAACCCAGTACCATGGTCAGGCTAAGCATCTATGTCCTCTAGATGTCACTCTCTAGTGGGACATGCATAAACCTCTACTTTCCATTGGATGACCATCTAGTGGGTAAATGAATCTGCCTTACTGGAGATCACCAACTCTGGTGAATCCCAAAAGAAATACAAACCTCTGGTGAATCTTGAAGGAAACACGAACCTTTGGTGAAATCAAAGAAGATCATCACCTCTGGTGAATCTCGAAGGAAACACAAACCTCTGGTAGGTACATAACTATGGGTAGGGGTAATTATCACTATCAAACATAACAAGCATCATAAAACATAGTCTCACAAATTTGTAATTAAATCCCCACAAATATGTAATTAAATCATACACATACCACTTTCTAGCAAAACATATAAGAATTTAATTCATGCTCGTAATTATAACATGCTTTAAACATATTTAAAAATAAGCTTATTTATCCTCATGCATTGCGATGTTAACAGTCTTAGAATCCTCAAATTAGTCTTAAATTTTATCACCTGGCACAAAGACGGTTTGTAAGATTACATAAATTGAACTCAAGTCTAGATATGCTCCAGTAAGTCTATCTCCTCTTTGCCTAATAAAATCTTGAAACATTCCTACAATTTCTAACCTGGGCCAAATTCCAATCAACAATTTATCACAAAAACTTTCAATTAACTTACTCAACTAGTAGTAGGGGTATTCAAAAAATCCGATGACCCGAAAAAATCAATCAACCCAATCCAATTCGTGTGGTTTGGGTTGGGTTATCAACTCATTTGGGTTGGGTTGGATTCAAATAAATGAAAATTTTATGGATTAGGTAAGTTCATGGGTTCATCTAATATAACTCGAACCAACCCGAATTTATTATTAGCGTTAAAATATATTTTTTTTGTTACTTATAACACGATTATTTATACATACATTGATTTTAATTTTATTTAATTCCAATATTTTTTTTATAATCTATTTTTCAACAACTCTTAAAAGTAGTTTCTTTGCACTTTAGAAAGAAAATTTTCACTATATAAATTGAAATTGAGTTGTTAATCTTAATTCAATATATGAAAATAATTAAATTAGATTTTTACATACTTATGTTTTGCTTCGAACAAAATTTTAAATAAATGATCCGATTAACCCGAACCAACCTAACCCAAATATTTCATGGGTAGGTTGGGTTGGGTTCATTTTTTAATAAGGGTCACTTGGGTTGAAAAGAATTACAACCCGAACAATTGGGTTGGGTATAAAAAAATATTTCAACCTAACCCAATTCAACCCATGAACACCCCTTAACTGGTGGCTTAACCCAAAACTACTTCAAAACTTCAAAATAAACATGACCCAAGAACTACAAACAAAATCTGGAAGTTACAACCCAAATGAACACATCGATAATCAACCCAACGATCCTCGAGAATATATAAAATTTTAAATATTTACCTATAACTTCCAAATTCGAGTTCTAACTCTACTAAACAGTGGCTTCAACACACTCCAACTTTTAATCTACACCAAAACACCACGAGTAACCAAAAAATTAGGCCAACATTTAATGGGTCGTCCAAAATCATAAAAAAAAAAAATAGCTCAAATCACAAAGTTGAAACCTTACCCAACACCCATCTTGTGCTAACATTGACGGCGGCGAAGCTCGGCGAAGGAGCGACACAACGAGCTTCAATCGATGGCATGGTTGGCCAGACATTTGACGGTGGGCTAGGGCAAGCTTCAATGACGACTAGGGTTTGAGACCCGTGTTTGAATGTGATAAACGAAAAATCTCGAGAGGGATCCTGCATCCATGCACGCGTGAAAGAAGAAAGGAAATCCTTTTAAAAAAAAGAAAAGAAAACTCTTATAATTTAAACCCTAAACCAATATATAGTTATAACAACTTTAAATCCCTTTCTTTTCCTTCTCAGATTCCAGAATCCAAATCCTTTAAAAAATTAAACTCCCAAATCCTTTTAGGAAAATAAATTTACGTCAATTATCCTATAAAATCGATTTAATTTACTTATCTTCTCCAAATTAAAAATAATTTATAAATCTTTCAATTTTAATTCAATTTTTCAAATTAAATTAAAATTTGAAATAAATCTAAATTCTCCCTAAATTAAATTCCAATTCCAAATCCTTTATCCCAATAATTTAAATTGAAGTATCTCCAAATCAATTAATCCATCTCAAATATCTAAAATTTCAATTCTTCTCTAAATTGAAATAAATTCCCACCAATTGAACTTAAATTGGATTATCTTAACCTAAACAATTCAATTTTAGCCTCGAAACTCAAAATAACATCCAAATAATTTAAGATAATTAAATTAAAAATTACCTTAAAATTTGAGTTATTACATAATTAATGAGATTAATTATTTGTTTTGATTTAATTAAAATGAACTTGTGAATTTGGTTTTAATTAAATAATATTTTATTAAAATAACTCACCTGGAGCAGTTGACAATGTGAGGGGAGTTAACCCCCCTCTCCCGTTGTTTTTTGTGGGACTAAGGAGGTACAAAAGAACAAAACTCTCTCTAAAATAGTTTTCTCTTAAATCTCTCTGCATTCTTTTTTTAACCTATCGAAATAAGAAGGATCTCGCCATCCTATTCCTTGTCCTGAGAATAGCAAGGAAGGCCCGATGATGGTGTTTTGGTGATTGTACGTGTTCTTGGAAGGAGCTTTGAGTTCGAGGGAGAATTTCACAATATGAAGTGTTCGTGACGTGGGGAGAATTTCCAAGGAAAAAGTCTTCAAGGGTAAGTTTTTTCATCCCTGTAAAAAAAACATGTTGTAGATTAAATATGTTTATCCCATTCTTATGTAAGATTTCTCTGTTTTTCATATTTTTCAAAATGAATTACATTGGCACGTGTGTTCACGTGTTTCCGCTTGGAATTCCATTCCTTGAATATCATGACTTCCATTACTATCTTCTCTGTCATTTTTACTTTTCTCTCCACCATGAGTAGCTAATCTTCAGAAGGTGGGGGTGAGTTTAGCATTATTCCGACGAACATACTAAAAGGTAGAAGTTCATTTTGCTTAATATGTTTCTATTTCTGACTCTTAGTTCCATCTAGCTATTCAGACCAAGTGGTAACAGTTAACTACTCAAGAGAGTAAATGACTGTGGATCTCATTAAACAACGTAAGAAATATATTTAGAAATAAATATAACTTTATGTTCAAGTAACCTAAGGCATGCATAATAGAACTATGATATATGTGACTAATTCATCGAGAGATAGAGTCCGTTTGAGGTTATGAACATAAAAAAATACTTGAAAATATGTTCAAAGAATTGATGTTACTTATCTCAACCCTCTTTCTTTCATCTACATTATCCCCTTATATTTTCCTCCATTGCTCACTGTGCACATGCATTCCACATTCAATCTTCAGCGAAAGTTTTATTTACCATGCTTTTATGTTTTATGCATGATATAAAACACAATCTACCATTTACTGATAACATAATCTGCAAATTTGAGTAAAAAGTCATTACTCAATTAGTTGAGTTTGTCAAGAAAGTCTCGGGTTGAACGTTGGTCCTCACCGAGACTACCTCTTATTAAATTTATAATTGGATTTTTGAAGAGAAAACTTATGGATCTATCCAAGGTTATTTGTGGACCACATGATAGTAGACAATAATTCTCTATTTATTCCCACAACATTGAACCCAAACTTACAAAAAAAAAAAAAAAAGTCAACAGTTACTGATTCAAAAATCAAGACTAATCGATGCCATGACACAAGTAATAAATAAAGAAGAACTCAGGAGGTGTTTGGCTTACCCGCATGAGTTGAGTTGAGTTGGTATAATATACCAACTCAATGTTTGGCCCACCAACTTTAAATGTTGGTGGAGTTGGGTTGGTATATTTTACCAACTCATCCCAACTCTCCTTT
>NC_052358.1:51829819-51834260 GCF_009727055.1 Benincasa hispida
GATCCAAATTTCAAGTGCAGAAGCGAAAAAAGTCTAGTCCCAGCGTCACATAACACGAATTCCACTGCGCATCGCCGGCGCATCTTTACCTTTTCCTGAAACGTCAAACATAAGAAAGAATGAGTATGAAATACTCAGTAGGTAACCCCATCACTGGGTCAGGCTAGGCATCTATGTCCTCTAGATACCCACCTATGACACATAAGCACATGAAACAGACAAGAGACTGAGTCCTATTCTATTGTAGTTAATTATGCCACAAAACTAGTGAATCCTGAAGGAAACACAAAACTGGTGAATCCCAAAGGAACATAAACTGGTGAATCCGAAGGGAACACAAACTGGTGAATCCCGAAGGAAAACACAAAACTGGTGAATCCCGAAGGAAACACAAACTGGTGAATCCCGAAGGAAAACACAACCGAGATTCACACACTGGTGAAATCTCAAAGGAAACACAAACTGTGAGCATCTAAAATCAATGAGGATAATTACACAAGTCTCAACGTTCTAAGAATCAACACCGACTACAATCTAAAACTACATGAAATCCTTTGGTATCATGGCTCCATCAATACATATATATCCTCAACAACATATTATAACACATTCATGTAAACCTAACATCATAATTCTACAACATACAAGTATGCCTCAAACCAGCAGATTAGACATCGACATATTAAAACACATACTATCAACACTAACGATCAAGTACTTAGGTGTGTATGTAAACAAATCAGAACTCGTGCCAGAACATACTTTGATTCAGGTCATACTGTCAATTCACATTCTACATTTACCATAACATACATTCATCACTCTAGCATACAACTAAAGTCTGGCCCGTGGGCAGTTCCAGTGGTAAGATTACTTACCTTAATTCGAAAATCCACAGATAAACTCAGACAACCAAACGATGACCGCGGTTTGAAGAAACGACCCTAACATACGAATACAACCATTAAGTTTTAGTCCAAAAAAATAATTGCGACATCTTAAAGTCAAAACCACAATACCCAAAAGCTTACCCAGGAACTTGCTTAACAACCACTCCAAAAACTCCTTCCAACGATTTTAACTCCCAATGGACGATACTAGAAACCCTAGAGATACAAGGGTTAAGTCAAACTTAATTCAGTGATCAAAGCGTGCCCACAAACCAACAATGAGGACTATACCTCTTACCAAACTCTTGTCGAACGATTCTTAAACCACTGGACAACCCTCCAACAGTTTTCTCGATTCAAATCTAAGGCAAAAAATAATTCGAATAATTTAACCTTCATTCCAAACTTAATGGGGCCCAACTTCCCACCAAACTTCACAAAAGGCTTACCTAAAACTGCCAGATCCGGCGAACCCAAAGATGACGACAGTGGCAGACGACGAACAGAGGGCTAGGAGGCGCTGCAGCTGGAGACTGGATTGCAACGGGCGACGGATGCACAAGATCCGGTGGCTGGGCTCAGACCCTGGGCGAAATCGGCATGGTGGGTGGGTCAAAGTGGGAGCGGTGGCGGCGGCGCACAGATCCTGTGGCTCGTGCGGCGAAGGGAGGGAGTGAGGGAGCGCGGCAGTTGGACGACTGTGCAGACGATAAGGAAGGGGTGGCGGTCGGACGACTGTACAGATGGCAAGGAAGACGCGGTGGAGAGCTGGGCGAATGGCGGCATGTCTGACCGACGGGATCTGGCCAGCCGGAACCACGAACGGCGGCGATTGGACGGCTGAGATGGAGGGTAGTGAGGCGGCGTTGGAAGCAGAATGGAGGGGGTTTTGCCGTTTGAAAGAGAAGAAAGGAGAGTATTGGTAGGTTTTTTTTTTTTGAAAAAAAATAATAAATGTAGGAATTGATACGGGTTTTAAAATATAATAATTGATGGGGGGTTTAAAAATAATAATAATTGATGGGGGTTTAAAAATATAATAATTGATGGGGGTTTTAAAATATAATAATTGATGGGGTTTAAAATATAATAATTAAAAAGGAAAGTGTAATTATAATAATTTCTTTCCGTTTCGAAAGGAAATTAATTCCTGTCATAACCTTCACATTGAAATTCAAATTTAATAATTTTAATTTTTCCGCCAAACTTAAATTCTTGCATTTATACTTGAGATCCAAAATTCCAAAAATACCCTTCGACCAAGCAATTATTGAATTACCAAGGATAACGTTACTGAATTACATTATTATATAAAAAATGTGCGGGATGTTACAATCAAAGTTAATCATTAAAGGTGATTTTTGTCGAAGTTTGTAGTCGGAGGTGGTTGCCGGAGTTGGTCATTGGAGTTTTCCGACAAAAGTGGTTATCGCAGCCTGAAATTGGTCGTTAGAGTTGGTCTCCACAAAGGTGGTCGTCGGAGTTGGATCACTAGAGTTGTCATCCGAGGTGGTTGCCAGAGCTTGGAATGGTTTTCAGAGTTTGTAGCACAAAGGTGGTCACGAAGTTGTCATGGGAGGTGGTTGTTGGAGCCTGAATTGGTCACCAAAATTATACGGAGGTGGTTGTCGGAATCTAGAGTTGGTTTCTGGAGTGTGATCGCGATAGTTACCCTAAGTGACCATAAGTGAAGCCATTGAAACATTGAAGAGAAGAATTTTAGAAAGGATTCATAAGTCATAATCATTTGGGTAATACTACGACTTGATGGAGTAGGAAAAGTATATGTGATGATATGAAGAATTCTTTTGGAATATCTAGCTAAGTTGATATCATTAAAGAAAGTCAAAATAGTTAGGCATGAGTTTGAACTTAAAGGGGATAAAAGCAAGGTGTTATTTGTTTGGATTGAAGGATTATTTTAGAGTACTTAGATTAAATTCATAGAGTTATTGTGATGAGGAGATCCAAGTTGAGCAAATTTGAACATACAAAAGTCTTTCGGAGTCTAAAAGCATGAAAATTGGCAAAGAAGAATTCTACAAGATGGAAATTCTTAGTGAGAGATATAAGGTTTATGGAGGAGTTAAGTAAAATATAATTTAGTAAAGAGATTATGTTCCAATTGGACAATGGAAAAAAAAAGTGTCTTGAATTTAGTGGTTTTATCAAAGATAAGTGTAAAGGAGAGAGAAGTATCCAAGGAAGTTTATTTTTTGGAAAGAGAAAGGAATTTAATGTGTTCGAAACTCCTAGTTAAGTATGGTTTGAAGGCTTGATAAGAGGGGTTACAAGGTATTTGTTTTGGTGTAAAAGAAGAATACCTCATTGTCATGTGGAACTTTAGAACTATATATGTTAGATGGAAAGATAGCATAGGTAGGTGATTGGTATGGAACTTTGTTTTAACACAAGAATCTGTTACTGAAATAGAAGGTTGAGAAGGGATAAGTTAAAATGGAGTTACTAGTAACAGTAGATGATCGAGAACTATTGACATGGTATGTTGAGGCTTCATTAGTTAAGAGGTAAATCATTGAGGGCATTAGTAAGATTTAAGGGATTTTGAGTTTGTGTGCTAGTTGGAAACATGAACTAGAAAGACTATCAAGTTGATTGAGAAAAGAAAAGGTAGACAATAATAGTACATGCACAAAAGTAAGTAAGTAAGTTGGATCTTCCAATATCATTGGTGTAAGGGATAGACTTGGCAATAAAGTTGAGTTGATAGTAAAAAGTTACTAAAAGTGGGTTTGGAGTATTACAAGATAGTATGTATTCTCTTGCATGGGCAATGAGTTAACTAGCTTTAGGGAGTACGAGTAATCCAAGCTAGGACTTATGAATCAAGAAGGTTTTATTGTTAAAAAAAATGACTTTAAGGATCAATTACGGTTATTACGAGATTATGAAAATTTGTTATCAATTGACTTATACTTTAGCATCTAGGGACTTCAAAACCTCATTTTCGGGGGAAATTTCGGACTCGTTCGCAGCGGGGTCTAAGTAATGACATGTGATTGTTTCACGCCTAAAGAATAATATGAGGATGGCTCAAGCAAGTTTTATAGCCCATGACAACATAGAGCCTCATGATGAGTTTCTCATGAATGTGAGACTTAATTAGACAGAGTTATTCTAAGGCATGTAGACCCTAGGAAAGACATCGCAGTTGGCGCTTCTAGAGTAGAAGCAGTTTTTAGTTAACTAGATTTATTCTGGTACGTATCTTTAGATGACGCATTATATAGTATGACCAGTTTCTTCACTGCACATATGAAGTTTTCTCGGTGACAAAATGGTAAGTTTAAACGTATGTTTTTAGTGGATAAGACTTTCTTAACTTCATGACCGTTTTCACAGTTCTCAGCTCGGACGTGTAGAAGTGTTGCTGATTTTCAACATTTTAAGTTTCATAGTTATTTCTGGAAGGGGGTTTTGTATCTAGTTTTTGAAGAGTCTTCAGTTAGCATTGGGTACTCGATTGGATTTTGGTACAATTTTTTTCACCCATAGACTGATGGTCAAATAGAACGTCTGAACCAGATATT
>NC_052358.1:51834470-51835457 GCF_009727055.1 Benincasa hispida
TATGGAAAGAGTTGCAAGTCTCCAGTATGCCAGGGTGAGGTTGGTGAGAGGAAGTTGTTAGGACCTGAATTGGTGCAGACCACGAATAAGGCACTACAGAAGATCATGACTCATACGCAACAATCTCAGAGCAGACAGAAAAGCATGCCGATGTAAGACGTAAGGACTTGGAATTTGAGACTGGTGTGAAAGTGTTCTTAAAAGTGGTACCCATGAAAGGTATTATGAGGTTTGGCAGGAAAGGGAAGCTGAGTGTGAGGTTCATTGGGCCTTTCGAGGTCTTAGAGTAAATTAGCCCCGTAGTTTACCGTTTGGCTTTGCCCCCAGCATTGTCTTCAGTTCATAATGTCTTCCATGTTTCGATGCTAAGGAAGTATGTGACAGATCTATCCCACGTAGTCGACTACAAGCCCTTACGATTGAATGATAACTTGAGCTACGAGGAGAAGCCCATAGAGATCCTTGCCAGAGAAGTTAAGACATTGCGCCGCTGGAAAATTGCTTTTGTGAAAGTTTTGTGGCAGAACCACCAGTTCAGGAAAGCCACCTGGGAGCGAGAGGATGAGATGAAAGCTTAGTACCCAAAGTTTTTTTTTTTCAAGAATGAACTTTCGAGGGTGAAGTTCCTTGAGGAGGGAAGAATGTAATACCCAGAGTGTTTTAACTTTCGAGGACGAAAGTTCTTTGAGGAGGGAAGAATGTAACATCTAGCACATTTTTTTATATAATAATGTAATTTCAGTAACGTTATCCTTGGTAATTCAATAATTGCTTGATCGAAGGACATTTTTAAAATTTTTGATCTCAAGTATAAATGCGGGAATTTAAGTTTGGCGGAAAAATTAAAATTATTAAATTTTAAATTTCAATGGGAAGGTTATGGCAAGAATTAATTTTCCTTTCGAAACGGAAAGAAATTATTATAATTACACTTTCCTTTTTAATTATTATATTTTAAACCCCCATAAATTATTATATTTTAAAACC
>NC_052358.1:51835828-51912700 GCF_009727055.1 Benincasa hispida
CGCTCCCACTTTGACCCACCCACCATGCCGATTTCGCCCAGGTCTGAGCCCAGCCACTGGATCTGCGCGTCTGCGACCCACTGCCGCTCCAGTCTCCAGCTGTAGCGCCTCCTAGCCCTCTATTCGCCGTCCGCCAATATCGTCATCTTTGTGTTCGCCGGATCTGACAGTTTTAGGTAAGCCTTTTGTGAAGTTTTGGGTGGAAGTTGGGCCCCATTAAGTTTGGAATTAAGGTCAACTTATTCAAATTATTTTTGGCCTTAGATTTGAATCGAGGAAGCTGTTGGAGGGTTGTCCAGCGGGACAAGAGTTTTGGTAAGAGGTATAGTCCTTATTATTGGTTTGTGCCCTTTGATGACTGAATTAAGTTTGAATTAACCCTTGTATCTCTAGGGTTCCAAGTTGTCATCCATGGGTTCCAAGTTGTCATCCATTGGGAGTTAAAATCTATTGGAAGGAGATTTGGAGTGGTTGTTAAGCGAGTTCCTTGGATAAGCTTTTGGGTATTGTGGTTTTGGCTCTGAGATGTTGCAATTATTTTTTTTGGACTAAAACTTAGTGGTGTATTCGTATGTTAGGGTCGTTTCTTCAAATCGTGGTCATTGTTTAGTTGTCTGAGTTTATCGGTGTATTTTTTATTAAGGTAAGTAATCTTACCACTAGAACTGCCCACGGGCCAGACTTTAGTTGTATGCTAGCGTGATGAATGTATGTTATGGTAAATGTTAGAATGTTGATTGACAGTATGACCTGAATCAAAGTATGTTCTGGCACGAGTTCTTGTTTGTTTACATACACACCTAAGTACTTGATCGTTAGTATGTGATAGTATATGTTTTCATATGTCGATGTCTGATCTGCTGGTGTTAAGGCATACTTGTCTGTTGTAGAATTATGATGTAAGGTTTACATGAATGTTGTATAATATGTTGTTGAGGATTATGTTATGTGATGGAGCCATGGTACCAAGGATTTCATGTATGTTTTAGAATTGTGTTTCCTTCGAGATTCACCAGTTTTGTGAGCATACTTAACTACAATAGGATAGGACTCAGTTTCTTGTCTGTTTCATGTGCGTATGTGCCGTAGGTGGGTATCTAGAGGACATAAATGTCTAGCCTGACCCCTGTGGTGGGTTTACTTACTGAGTATTTCATACTCAATTCTTTCTTATGTTGATGTTTCAAGAAAAGGTAAATATGCACCAGTGATGGCGCAGCGGAATTCGTGATCGTGACACTGGGACTAGACTTTTTTCGCTTCTGCACCTTGAAATTTGAGTCCTTATTTTCCTCTTAATATTTAGTTTTACTATTAAAAATTTATTTCTAAGGATTATTTCTTTTATATAATTGTGTTGGTCTTTAAGAATTTCGGATACCCTATTATTTGTTTTAACAATTGCATTTAATAAATGTCTTTTGAACTTCTCTTATTTTAATTAGCATTTATCTCAAATAACTGAGTGTCGTTTTAAATTCTTTGCATGCATTTATTTTAGTAACGGTCTTACCTAAGTCCTAGGGGGTTGGGTCGTTACATTGATGACCACCTTCGAGCGAGCAATAACAACCAACTCTGGGATCCAAAAACTACCTCTAATGATAAACTTCGACTACCAACTCCAATACCACCTTCATGCAACCAACTTCTAGCTCTGACAGTCGTCTTTGGCTACAGACTCTAATGAAAATTGTTTTCGATAATCAATTTCGACAACCATTTTCGAGTATTATAAGACTGATGACTGTTAAATTATGTTGTAAGGTTGTTGATTATGTAAATAATAATATTTTGTCTACATTACATGTGATATTTATACGTAGAAATTTGTACTATTTTTATTTAATTGAATTCACATATCAAAGAAGTGTTGAGAATATTTGGAAAAGTATTTATGTAGTTAAAAAGTATGTAAAATATAACCCAAAAAATCATAAAATGGAGATTTTTTCCTAAAACATTTTCTCACAAGAATTAGTGAAAAATGAAAATTCGTTCTCTAATGATCCTCTAAATTTGGAGAAGTTGAAAGTGAAATTATTGAAAAAATGTGGTGACATTCAATTGGCTATTAAGATGATGAGGAAGATTTAATAAAAAAGAATCATGACAGAGTAAAAATACAGAACAACAATAACAACAAAAATAAAAAGAAGAAGATGAAATTCATAGAGAAAAATTAAGAATCAAAAGTTTTAATTTCTTTTTGGTTTCTCATTTTATTTAACCCTATTTCTGCAAGAAATATAGTGAGTCAATTGTTATTCATTACCAAAAAAAAAAAAAAAACTTTAAAAATTAAAGAAAAAATTGCAATTTATATTTTATTTAAACAATGATGGGTGTAATTATTGAATAAAAAAGTTTTAAAATAAAAATTGTAATCATAAAAATAGATTATTTAGAGTTCAAAAAACTCTACCAGATACCCCAGACATATGAACTCGACCCTACACCCGAAATATATACATATGAACTCAAACCAAAGAACTCTGCACTCTAAACACAGACATATAAACTTGAACTCCAAATACCTTATATCAACTCAACGTCCCAAACAACCTCCTAATTTTATCATTCAACACATTTCATTTCAATCCATTATCAGCCAAGAAGATAGTACATCTACTATGAAGAAGAAGAAGATGAATATGAATTCGCAAACTTTATCTATCACATTTATGCCCATACCAAATCAACCGATCAATAGAAGATAAAAAAAGCTTTTCAAAGTCGCAATTAAAGACAAAATTATCAAAATCATCATGTGCATATCACTTAAACTTCTAGGCGTCGTCCTTTATAATAAGATATCTTCAGACCATTATGTAAATTATAAATACATTAACGCACATACTCAAGATCATATGATCAATTTGTCAAAAACAATTTATCAAAGTTGTTAAAAACAAAATAAACGTAAAAACCAAAATGATCAAGTTTTTTATTTTGAGTACTACTTTTGTCCCTTTACTTTTAGCTTTGTTCTGGTTTAATCACTCTACCTTGTCTATCCATTTTTTGTCCTAGCTGTTTCATTATTTATTTTTATATCTAATTCTTTTCAATTACCCTTTTAACTCAACTTAAACTCTTAAAATTTAATGATTTTTAATAGTAAAACTAAATATTAAGAGGACATATAATCACTCTACCTTGTCTATCCATTTTTTGTCCTAGCTGTTTCATATTTTGTATTCCATGATTTTCATTGGACATATAATTTGCATTAGAATGTTGCAAACTTGGACTAAAAATCATGGACATATAATTTGCATTAGAATGTTGCAAACTTGGACTAAAATGGTCATTTTTAAAAATATAAGACCAAAGCATATAATTTAAAAAGTAAAGAATCTAAAATGAACAAAAGTTACAAAATGCAAAGACCGAAATGAACCTTTTATATAGACCAAGATCGTATATGAAAGAACATGGAGTTTTAATAACTAAAATAAACAATCAAAATAAATATTTTGAAAGTTAAAAAATCGACAAAGTTGATCGATCAAAATATAAAATAGAAAATGTATAAATACCATATTGATTGTTAAGCTAAAGGCAAATTCCATTAAAATTTAATGACAATTTACAATAAATGTACTCGTAAAATTTGGGTACTAAATTTTGAAACAAAATTTCTCCCAAAATAAAACCATAAGTCTGCCACAGGTAGAAATAGAATAATTTAGCTCAGCCTTCTTTATTGAGAAAGAAAGGTGAGCATATCAACAAAAGAAGTGCTGCTTTTTTAGAAGAGAACATTACATGCATTCTTGAACAAATGCCATTACTTGGTGAGTCAACTGTCACCAAACCTTATTTCTCATCATCTGAGAACTCTTATCATACAATTGTAGGTTGGAGTTTCAACTATTGTAGCTTCATCTTCATGTCATGTAACCTAAACAACAGGTAGTGAAATATAATTAACCAACCAACGAACGGACTAAGGTTGGAAAGTATTCGAGGACCTGAAAAACCCAAAAAGTAATGAAGATGAGGAAAGAATCCTTGGCCTGATTACTATGAAAATGAAGAAAAATAAAAGTAGGTTAAGGAGTTTTAACTTGGACTCGCAAGTTCTTTTCAAGCCATTAACAAGAACAAGGGCGTTAAGGAAACAGGGGCTGATAAAGGAGCCCTGTAGTTTCATGGAATCCCATCATCAAATTGAGATTCTGTAGCGCTTGACCTGAAGCCCCCTTCACAAGATTATCAATCTGCTCACCGAACCATCATGATCGTTATTAGGTTCCGTATGGAAAGGGATATGCTACTTTTAATGTTAATTTATGAAACCGACCAACTTACAACAGAAACAATGATGGCTCTTCCTTGAATTCGGTCGGGAAAGACGTTGATGTGGCAATAATTAGACCCTCGGACATTATGAGTACGAGGGACGACTCCTTTCTCCAACACGCGTACAAATTCTTCTTCCTACAGGGAATGGAAAATATCAAGTAGTTATAGGTGTGAGTTACTGAATACTCTATCCAATCCAATGAATAACTCAGATACGCAATGCTGAATTTGCAAAATAAGAATTGTTATTTATACCTTATAGGAGTCTTTTAAGTGTTGGTACAGATCCTCAGTATTCATCCCTGGAGCCATTTCGACATATATAGTTGATTGCATACCTCGAATCTAACATGGTAATAAGAATATCTGTTAAACTATCGTATGTTAAAAAACGATCCTCAGACAAACTTTATTAGTACGTAAAAGTGTGTTACCATTGGCATTAGGTGTGGCGTAAAACTGACGGTTACTTTTGACTTTGTGGCTTCAGACAGTCCCTGCTCAATTTCAGGAACTGAAAAGTAACAAAAAACCAAGATCATTACATCATATGATCTACTGAAAAATACCCCAATCACGAGATTCCTAGAACGAAACTCCTGTAAGAGGTTCAAGGAACAAAGAAGATATGAAAGCAAAACCAACATGTCACAAGATTAAAATATCAATAATTGTACTGGATACTCCGGTGCTACTGCCACCAGACACTCATGCCGAGGTGAAGTCCAAGGGAAAGAAAACAAGCTATCAATTCCAAGTTTACACATGGCATATATAGACTTCAGAATAGTGATTGTTCTCTCTAGATGGGCCACTTTGCCCAGTAGATAATCAGGGTAGTGTAAACAATGTCGAGATGAAAGTATAACAAAATCAACAACTTACAGCACAAGTAATTCAATCAGAAATCAGCCCCTAGCTTCATTGTCGATATTTAACCATACAAGAAAGTGACAGATATTAGAACTCATACATACTATTCACTACCCGTCGGAGAAGAATGCAAAGAAATCGGAAAACGCTTCATATGACCAAGTGTATCATCTTACCATGACGATGGCGGGTAATTCCATAAGAATAAATGCCTTCAGCTATTTCCGTGTATAAATTTGCCTCTTTGGCACCACGTCCTATGGAGTAAACCAAGTTCATAAAGCAACAGTACAACATAATCAAGAGTTTATGACAAATTTTGCAGAAAGTGTAATTTGGGAATAGATCCTGACCAGCTCCACTAACACCAGACTTAGAATCAATAATGATGCCCCCATGTTGAATTAGATTAGCCTGAAGGAAAATATTTGGGAGCTGATTAGTGGCTAGCAACGACCATTTATGAGGATGGTTCTCTCTTTTGATCTTTTTATGCAGAAGAGATGGATGAAGCTTAATATTATAGAAGCACCCCTAATAAATTCTTTTTTCCCCAAATCCTATCATTAGTTTCAAAAATTCCAATATAATTTTAATACATCAGCCATGTACATTTTAAATATGTAGAAAGATACATGCCATAAAATCATATAGCATCATTAGCTATTGCTGATGAAAATATAATTTGGACACCAAGCCTCACCTAGAAAAATGAAAACATATTTAACATTGGCTGGTTGAAAAAGATGAGAAATGTGAAAACTCCAAAAGATAATGCAAAAGCAAACTCCAATTGGAAATATTGAAGGGGGATTTATCAAAAGATCAGGTGTTCAGGACAGATTATTACGGCTTCAGAAATGAATACCTTTACAATATTCATAGAAAAATATATATTTCCATAAAAATAAAATGAAAAAAAAAAAAACTTTAAAATAGATAGGAACATGAAAAGGTCTTGACTCGTGTAAGCAAAGAATAGTTACAAATATACATGAAACAGAAATACAATATCT
Source organism: Benincasa hispida (assembly GCF_009727055.1). Classification (NCBI taxonomy): domain Eukaryota; kingdom Viridiplantae; phylum Streptophyta; class Magnoliopsida; order Cucurbitales; family Cucurbitaceae; genus Benincasa; species Benincasa hispida. Next base: position 51,842,029 of record NC_052358.1, read on the forward strand.
CAATCATGACAATGCTAATGTTGGAGAACACAGTAGTGAAAAAAGATTTGAAATTTTTCAGTATCTCTCTGAAGCTAAATAGACCAAATAACAGCTAGAATTGTCTCGTGTTCCTGAAAATGTTGTTGCTCCATTCCTTGAGTTTGCTCGATCCTTGACATGATCTTGTATAGTTGGAGTCCCTTTTTGTAGAGGGAGTCCTCTTTTCTTGTCGGCTTGGTTTTTGTATGTCCGCGTATTCTTTCATTTTTTTCTCAATGAAAGTTGTTCTTATAATATATAAATATATATATATATACATTTTCTTGAGTTTTTGACAACATGAGTATCCCAGCCAGCCTCCAGCATAAGTATTTGACCACTAAAATTCAGTGGACAAGATAAACAAAGGGTGGGTAAGCCAAAAATTCCAAACTTGATTGGAGATTTCCCTGATTCGGAGGTCTGTCTTTATCAAGATTGAAAAATAGTCAGATGTGTTCCTCGGCAATCTAACAGATCTAGACTCATTGAAAGCTTCTTCCCAAATGAAAAGTTGATCAACGAGAGACAAGAACAATTTTTCTTTAAGGTTAAACAAAGGGCATTTACCATTGGGGAGAGTCAGGGGAATGTCCAAGAGACAGGCTTCCACCAGCTTATTGAATTTCTTCATGCTTTTGTTTCTCTTCTACTTTCTATGGATCTTTCATCTGTATCGAAATCCCCTCCTAATCCCCAACATTGCATAAACCATAGATATTTTCCAGCTCTCTCCAAAGAAGGTCCCTATTGAGTTAATGAAAAGGTTCATTGACCACAGGTCCACAATGAACCACCAATTAATCCATCTTGAATAGGGAACCGAGTAGACAAACAGTTCCCCCAACTGCACTTATAGAACAAAAACAGAAGCCTGATTTTACATCATGAGAATACCGCAAATAAACCATAAGAGGCTTGAGAGGTCCATCCTTTTGTCCTTGAGCATTGAGATGCAAACTGAGTCAATCAATTTTCTGTCTGCACAAGCTAAGATTAGTTTCCTAAAAGATCCACCACATCTAGATATTATCGGTAATAACATAACTTTTCCTTCTTCCAGACGGCTCACATTTTAGGTAAGTATCTTTATAAACTCTGACTCCCTCCCCCATCTTACAACAGACGTTCTATATAACTAATGATAGACATCAAGTTTTTCATTCTCATGGAATCTTGATTCCAAGTAGTTTTCCAGAATTGTGCAGAGAATTCAGAACTAAAACCATGCTCCCTGTGCCTTGTTTCAAGTTCCTACCTATGCTTTCAATTTCAATGAACTATTGATTCACATGTAAGCTTTCACAATACATCAAAATACAATAAAAGATAAAATAGAATACTAAAGAGATAAGTTTCGATTTTTCTTTTACTACAAAGAAGCATCAAGTACATGTTTTATTTCTGTACCTGGGATTATACAAACATTGGAATATAAAAACTAAAAACAAAAAGAATTACCAGCTCAGCATGCATTGACATTATCATGTACTGATGAAATTTTCTAGGGATAGACAAAACCTTTATTAGTGGCACAAGAGGAAGTTGAATAGATGTTGGATAACAACCAGGATTGGCTACAAGACGAGCACCCTTGACTTTATCCCTCAAAATTTCTGTCAAACCATACACGGCTTCTTTCTGAAACCAATATGAAATAATTTTAACGTTCACAAATTCAAGGACTTTATATATTAAAAAACAGTGAGAAAGAAATTCTAAAAAATGCCGAGTTCTCATCTTATCTCACCACCACTAGCCCAATATACCCTCAAAAGAAAAATTTACAAATTCACAACAAGTAACATCCTCAAAAGAACACAATCTTAGATGCAGAATCAGCTAAAATACACAGTATTCAGGCTACAAAGGAAACATAGCAGAAAAAGGAGGGAAAATAGACTATGGAATAAACAAACTTATCAACACATAAAGATTAACAAAACTGTGACATGAGAAGCCTAAGTAGGCAGGAGAAGAATCAATAAGCAGATTTGGAGATCAATGTTCTAGATTGACAGTAGTAACTTGTCACCCAATTGTGCGGTGAGTTAGCTCTTTTGCATATTATCACGTGGAAGAAATTTTAGGTTTATATAGTGAGCAAACATTTTCATGTTCCAAAATCAGACCTCACTCTGAAGGGAAAGGAAAGGTGATGTGTTGTCTATTTTGGTTTACACTTTGCAAGATATGGTGAGAAGACAGACTTTGATTCACAATAGGGACTGTGGATGTATATGGAGTAGTAGTTTTGCATGCGCTCCTTTGCAATCACTCATAATGGACTATTTTCACAGTTTTTCCCCTTTCTCCCATTAGAATTCATGACCTGCATGGAAACTTGCAGTTCTCCTTCTTCAATGTATAAAAGCCAAAGAAGTTTTGCCTACTTCAAATAAATAAACCACACCTGCAAATCCACTGCTCTATGTGGCTGGCCATACCACTCCTCGTATTCGGATGGATCTTGCAAGCGGAAGTCCTGGAGAATCATCGAGTACAAATAAGTAGTAGTATATCCAATCGCTAAACCCTAAATCCTAAAACACGATCGCTCGCACATAAAATAAGAAGTTAAAACATTAAACATACAGCTGAAAGGTCCACAATTTTTAATTCCTTGGGAAGGGCTTTAATAACTTCCTGGAGACAGAAAAATACAAACTAATTAGACTTAAAAGGAGAAATGCCTATGTAACATTTTTTATACTTTAGGGTATCTCATAACTCATAAGTAATTGGTTGACGAACTGCAATTCGACACTGACCTGCGTTGTTCCATGTGGCAAGCAGCAAAATATTGCATCCACCTCTGAAAAATCCGCATCTTTGATGGCCACCAAATCTGGAAGATCCTATAAACAGCAAGGAGTACAGCCAACATAACTCCCGGCAACTACTAATACCATACACTAAGAAGGTCCATATCCAGTAACTTACTCCAAGAAAACAACAAAACTGACCATGACCAACATTAAATAGAATCGCATTACTAAGAGAGCCATACTTGTGTGAATAGATGAGGAAATACTGATGAAAACGGTTGACCAGCTTTCCTATCAGCAGTCATGAGAGTAATGCCAAAATGTGGATGATTTGCTAGAAGCCTAACAATCTGCAAGGAAGAAACATAAGGGATCATTCCTTAGGTGGAAAAAAGTATAGGAAATACTTCGTAAATTTCCTCTTGACGTCACATCATACCAAAATCCCTGCTATGGCCATTAGACATCAAGCACATTTCTTCCAAAAGTGAACACAAAAATTGCAGGGTAGAGAAAGCTACCTCCGAGCCAGTGTAGCCACTAGCTCCAAGAACACCAATGCGAACTTCCGGCTGTGGCTTTTGAGCTTTAGTGCTCATTGAACATTTAACAAACACCTTCCCTTCATTTCGCTTTTTAAGCTTCAAAATCTTTGATTCATCCTGGAAAAACAAACAAAATTACAGAAAGGAACAAAGGAAAGCCTCTCCCAGATCAAAATATTTGAATTTTTGAACAGTTTCACTTGCCACCATGAAAATGAAAACCCATCTGAAAGCAGTACACAAAAATGAAAGAACTAAAAAGGGACTCTCTCAATTCTTCTGGTACTTAAAAATCGTTTACAACTTAGTAAAATATCCAATATTTTCTGGGTAATCAAACAAAATGCATAAAGAATCCAAACCTTGAGTAAACAGGAAACAGAACGGAAGGTTGAAGACGTCATCTTCTACTCCCTGCAAATTTTGAAAAAGAATGTAAAGTTTTAAAAGACCAGTGAAGATACCCATTTGAATATTATTGAGACAAAAATCGAAAATGGAAAACTTCTTAACCCTACTTAAGCGGGTCGGGCGAACCGGTGAACCGAACCAAATCTTAACGGGTCGGTTCACCGGTTCGGTTCGGTTCGGTTTCTTAACTTTACTAGAAACGTCTTCTTGGATGAATTGGGTAGTGACAAGGTATAATAAAAGAGAGAAAATGATTGCAATACAAATATGTTTTGTACACATTTAATTGGGATTAAGTTGTAATAGTGCTAGTGGAAAGGATACGTATGAAGGGAAGAATAATACATTGTAACTAAATAAATAAATACAATTGATTAAAAAACGTCTATCTAAATTACATCAAAGATAATAAATATAGGATAGCTCGAGGGGAAAACAACTTATCCTTGATTCAAAACCATATAAAAAAAAAACCAAAACTCGAAAAATAAAAAAATACATATAAAAAGATTAAAAAAAAGTTAAGATAAAATCATATTTGAAACGAAAAGATTAGAAGATAGTATGAGATTTTAAAAACGGATCTAGGTTTTAAGATTAAAAAAATAATCACTGAAGATTTAAGCTGAAGATATGGTGTGTTTGGAATACATTTTTAAGTGTTTAATTTAAAAAATAAGTCATTTTGGAAGAAATTAAAGTGTTGGATGGTTTAATAAACTTGATTTTTAAATGTATTCTAATCATTTTTATTTAATTATATCGGAGGAATTTTAAGATTAAAAGAATAAAGGTCTTTGACGAAATATTAATTGATGCTATGAAATCCAAATTTTCAATAAAAATTCTCCTACCTTACTAGCCCATGGAGTCTAGAGAAAGAAAGTTGAGACGAAGGATCGATGGCGGCATCAAATCCAATTAACTTCAAATTTTCAGTCCCAACCAATTTTGATAATTCGCCCGATTAGTATTTTTACCTTTAAACTCGACCCTTTTATTTGAATAAATTATTCAAGAAAGGCATTACAATTGGTATTTGAGTATGCTAGAAACTACGAGATTCATGGCTCGAATCCCCTATTCTTAATTGTACTAAAAAAAACTTCTTCTTGAATTGAGTAATTTCTTTGATTACCACTTGATATGAATTTGAGGCACTTATCGTTACATTATTGTGGCATTCTTACCGAATAATTTATCCTTTGTTTGACTTCAAATACCTTGCGCATAACCTATTTAATTGCAAATTGTAACCAATTAACGGTTTGTTAAAAATACTAGAATGAATAACTTTTGAAAGTTCAAGTTCTAAAGTAGACATTTTCAAAGTTTACAAGCTAAAAAAAACATGGTTATAGGACCAAACGGAATTTAAAAGAATGGTGTCTAACAAGTTTTTAAACTTTAAATAGTGTTTAATAACATTATAACTTTCAAACTCTATCTTATATAGATGAAGCATTGAATAGGTCTATAAACTAATTTTATATCTAATAAATTATGATATATACAACATTTTCTAACTTCGTAACACACAAAAGACAATTAAAAGTTTAATATCCAAAGATTTATTAAATACAAAAATTCAATTTTATGTTTAACCAATGTATTTTTGTTTTGGAAAGATATATTAATGACTTATACATTAAATTTATAACTTCTTAGATTGTTGAAAACTTATTAACACTTCAAAGATTAAGAACTAATTCGACACAAAATTGAAATTTTGATTCTTTTAAGGTTAATTTATACATTTAATATTAAACTTTAAAAGTTGTGTTTATTTAGTCTTTTAACTTTGAAAATTATAAATTTAATCCCTAAACATTTAAAAATTCTAAAATTCACGAATTTACTAAATATAGAATTGAAATCTTAAAATTTTATCACACATAAAAGTTCAAGAACGACACAAACTAGGAATGGAGAGTTGAATAACCAATTATGCACAAAGAAAGAATTAGAAGTAATAGTTTGAATGTTTCTTTCAAACTTTTTATTTTCATTTCTTAGTGGTCAATTGGGGCTTGCAATGGTTTGTAAGTGGAGAAAGAAAAGCTTATGAATAAGTGGACAAAAACATATACAAGTTGGATTAAATGTATTGTACAATTTGGATTAAATGTTTGAAGTGTCCTCAAATTTCTTTGGTTGAAGTTGGACACATCATACATATTGTCATGGGGTCAATTTTTACAACCATCTTGTATTGTCCATCTTGTTTTTGTTTTGTTTTTCTTGTTTTGAGTTTGGGAAGAATAAACCTTGTTGTTCCTTGTTTCATAGCTTTTTTTTTTTTTAAAAAAAGAAAGAATTGTTCCCTTTTTTTTTAAATATATATATCTATCGTGAAACTTAGGTTTTGACTCTAGTTTTTATTTGATTCCTAGGTTTTAAAATATTGCACATGTAGTCTTTAAGTTTTGAGTTTTGTATCAATTTAATCCATAAGTTTCAAAATGTTATAATTTTTACTCTTAATATTTGAGTTTTGTTTCAATTTAGTCCATAGGTTTCAAGATTTTATATTTTTAACCTATATTCACTTTTAATCATTGACTTTAATCTATTAACTATTAAAAATATTTTGAAGTGAAATTTTAGATTTAATTTTAAAAGTGATAAATACAATAAAACTTAATTACTTCTTTCAACGATTTTTAATTTATTAATATAAATTAACTTTAATGACGGAAAGTGAGTATATAGGAAAAAGTCGAGATTAAGAATATAAATCTTGAAACATAGAGACTACATTAAGCAAAACTTAAATGTCAAGGGTAAAATTATAACATTTTGAAACTAAGGAACTAAATTGAAACCAAATTCAAAACTTAAGAATTAAACGTGTAGAATTTTGAAACCTAAGGACTAAAAAAAACTAGATCAAAACCTAGAAACCAAAATGGCATTTTTTTTAATTTATAAAATGCATAATTTATGTTTAAGTTAAATATAACATAATATTTTCTATTTTATTTTAAAAACTAATTTTCAAATAAGAACTTAATTCTTTAACTTTAAATTTGAGATAACAAGAATGAAGAAGCGCGATAATTTCAAGCAAATTTATATTTTCCTACAAATATTAATAATGATTTTTTTGTTTTAATTCTTGAAAATAAAAAAGAAATAAATAATTAAAAATAAATTACAATGAAAATGTTACTAAATAAATCAATAGGAACATAACTCAATAAATAAAATACCAATTATCATTTTAAAAGTCATAATTGGACAAGAACTAAAGTTTTCTTTTTATTAAATAGGGTCTTAATCAGCCTTTTTCATTCTCAAGTAGTTGTTAATTGATATAAAGGTCCGTCCTTTGATTGTATTGAGAGGTCATTTACTTTATATTTTCCGTATTTTTATTATCTTTTTTTTTTTAAAAAAAATGGTAGCTTTCCAAATGATTATAAATGAATTTAATCATTTATGCAGAAAAAAGATATTGTAGGGTTTTCATTTTTTATTTTTTGTCTAGCACCATGGTAGGGGCATATTGGAACGATAATATGTAAATAATATGAGGCCCTATTTAATTTTTTATAACTTGCTTATAAGTTGAAAAAAATATATATAAAAATTGAAGTTATTGAATGAGAAAATTTGGACCAATCACAAGTTGTCACGTCATTTACTAAATTATGACGAAATTTTAAATCATTAAATTTGGGTCCAATTATAAATTGACATATGTCCCAAATTGAAACTGAAGATAAATTTTAGTGACACCGTGGTTTTATCATGACCATTGAATCATAATTTGGTATTATTATTTGGGTCAAAGTCTAACTAAACCGAAAAATAGGTTGAATTTGTCCCAAATGTCAAATCAGCCTAAATCCAATTAATTGGACTCAAAGGCCATGCCCATGGACCAACTAAGCCCAAACTCATGGGCTAACTAGACTCAAGTCCATGAAGCCCATCAGAGAACCCTATAAATAGAGGCACTCTTCTCATTTCAGGGGCATTTTTCTAAGCCCAGAGAATTGATTAACAAACAGAAGACTCTCAAGACTTCTAAAGTTAAGAAGACTGAAGACACAAATACTCTTCCAAGACTTGTTCGGTGATTTTCTTCTTCAAGCCAAGTGCATTCACCCAACCGAGAGAATCAGAGGAATCAAGTATTAGAGATCGAACCACATCACATCAAATCAACTTCAACATCAATATCAACTCAAGTTCAACTCCACGAAGCAAGTTTCTCCGGAAGCTTCGTGTGAATAAAAGTGTTGAAGAAAAAATCAATTACCAATTTTGTTTCCATCCTTTCAATAATTTGAACATAATTTAATTGAATTTATGAGATTTTTTAAGTTCAACCATACGTGGAATTAGAGAATTCAATTTCTTAAATTTTTGGTCGAGAAAATATATGCTTCAACAAATTGAATTATACCCCAATTTGACACAATATGAAGTTAAATAGTTGTATTTCGCAACACGTTCCTAAATTTTAATGAATGTTTTTATGCCGTTTAGAAACCTTTTAAAGTGTATCAAATTTTGAATTGCACAACCTAATAGACAAACTTATAATATATGGAAAAAGTAAGTAGTTATCTAGATAAATAGAGTGACAAGTATATAAAAATGTTAGAATAGTTATGTATCCATCAACTCTTTGACACATTCATTTGTAAAAACGTATAATATATATAGGTAAATTAACTACAACAAAAACCACAATCAACTACTTCCTAATCAATCTCTTCATTACTAATAGTATTGAGAAAAACATCTTTCTAAATAAAAAAAATAACTTTAAGAAGACGTCATAGCTACTAAAATATGAGTAGATTTGTTTTCCTCCCTAGAGAGTGTAAAAAATAGAAGTATTAATTGATTCCCAAAAAAAAAAACTTCAATTATGATATCAATCTCAGTAAGAGAAGACTATTTTCTGCACAACAAATTAATCACCACCAAATCATCTGATTCCACTTCGACTGGTGAGTTGTTCCAAGCTCATTCCTGATGCACCAATAACAAACCCACGACTAGAACTGCTTCAGTTTTCAGGAAATTGACACTCCACCCCTTTCTAAAAAACTTGCATCCTCCCAGAATCGCACGACTTCCATAATCTTGAACAATCTGTGTTGGAAATTTATAATTAGATATAAATAAAATGAAAAAACTAAATTAAATCCAAAATTCCCACTTCTAAAGGTTAAAGCAAAAAAAAAAAAAAAAAAAAAGAAACAATCTTAAAATTAGCAAAATAATTAAGAGTGGGAAAAAAGAGAACGACACTGAAAAATATATCGGTTCGGCCCAAACTCTGGACTACGTCCAATCTTCTGCAATTGCATGTTCTACTATGATAAAAATTGTAAAAACACTCCAAACTCACACTACAAATATCTCTACAAATATCTCCCAAAATAGCCTAATATAAACTATATGAATCCAAATACCACAACTCGATAATTGAAATAAACAATAAGAGAGAAAAAAATGCACAAGACCCAAGAGAATGCACACTAAGTTCTCTCAATTAATCATTGTTGTATAAAAAAAAGGTCCTATCGCAAAAATGCTTCAAATGCCGTTTGGAATCTGTTTTTGTGCCGTCAGTTTGCCTCACCCTCCTTCAACCAACAAAACACACATATATATGTGTTTTGGTGTAAATAACCTAAAGGCCTAAATAGGCCCAAGCCCATTTATTTTCCCTTTTCTTAATTTTGACTTTGGTCTCACACACACACACACACACATATATATACATATGTGTATATATATCATTGTGTGCTTCTTCATGGAATTTTATCTCCACAATCCCAACATTCTCCCACTTGGAGACAAAATGACGATCTTGCCTCCCACTACAACAAAACTCACCATCTTGGCAAACTCCAAGACTCAACTTCCACTACAATCATTATCTCTAATCTTCTTGGCAAACTCCAAGTTTCAACATAAAACCTGTAAAATCAACAAAGAAACCAAACATGAAACCATTAGAAAAATAACTGTAGCTCATCTGTGATTGCCCCGAGGTATAGGCAAACTATGTGGAACTATTCCCCAAACATAAAGGACAACCACTACTCTCACTTCAACTAAGTGGTATCAATTGACATCTTCTTCACTCTTGAATACCTATTCTTGAAGAATACACTCTGCAAATGGTTTGACTCCTTCCTTCAAACTTGCTGTCAAGCTAGAGACTTTATCCTTAACCTTAACAACTGCTCTGGTCTTCCACTTTGATGCCCTTATTTGCTTCTACGACTTCATCAATTCGTTTGACTGTCTGACAATCGGGGGTTCATGATAGCCATCAACTTTCTCTCTCGGACTTTCCAATTGCTTCTGAACAGATGGACCTTGATCTGACTGATCAATACTGACTATCAATGCTGACTATCATTGTTGCTGGCTCAACTGTACAATTACACCTACCATTTACAGCTTTAACTGGCATCCACCGTCTCTTTGATCATTTGACAACACTGAATCGACATTTGGAACTTTTGTGGCCAACTACCGCTACCTGGGATCCCAACATGAGTTTACACTGGTGACTGCCAAACTCACACCTGTAATCCTCATCATCCAATTTGCCAATAGAGATGAAATTCATTTTTATCCTGGGCACAAACCTGATATCTCATAGTACTAACTTTTCTCCAAACTCTATCTTCAAATTAGTGTTCCTAATCCCAGCGATCTTGGAAACTCTACGATCCCCCATTCTCACTAGACCACGATGTCTTGATGTGAAAGATGTGAATAGAATCCTACCTGAAGCTATATGTACTGAAGCTGCACTGTTAATTATCCATTCATATGGGTGACTACTATTTTGTGTGTAACTCTCAACACAAGCATAGACGCATAGACATAAGTAATTATCTTTTCATCAGTTTCAACCAGATTTATCATTACTTCTTCAGTTTCAACCAAATTTACCTCATGTTTTCTTTTCTGATCTTCTTTTAATTTCCTACACTGATTTTTGAAGTGACCTTTCTTGTGACAGTAAAAACACTTTATCTCATTAATCCTATTCTTTCACTTTTTATTACTGCTACTCGACCCATCGTTTTCAGAGACCACATTTCCTTTATCTTTAGTCACCACCAAAGCTGAATTTACAGTAGATTCTTTACTACTGTCTTTCTTACAAATTTCTTATATATAGCTAAATCACAAATCCCTAAAAACTTTAATGTATTATCTGATAACTTGTAGAAATACAAGTTATTGTAGTCTTTTACTTAGAATAATGAAGATTGGAATGTAGAATATGCATCAATCTTACTCAGAATTCATGCTTGAAATGATGCTTGCGCTAAAGTACGCTAAGACTGGCTGCTGATCGCATTTCATGAGTCTTATTGCGTCAAAATGTTTATTTGCAGTTGACAGCAGGATTTATTGAATGCGTTGATCTTCCACCCGATGAACAAATAGTTGATCACATGCCTCGGGATCTCTGAGCCTATGCCAACAAATCTTTTATCAAATCCTCAGAATATTGACCATGATAGCAGTGTTGAAATCCTCACCTACCACGTTAGAGATGACGACTAATCAGAGCGGGAATCCCAACAATTGTCAGCATAAAGCTTTATAAATAGAGCCTTGACGCCCACAAAAAAAAAAAAAAAAAATCGAAGAGAATTAGAGATTTTTCTGAGAGCTTCCATACCCAAACTTCATCCTGATTTTTCATCAAAGCTTCACCGGAGTAAGAGTTTGAGAGGACCTTCTCCACTTCACATGATCATCTTATCACCAGCAGTCTTGACACTCATTTGTTGAAAGCAAGAAATTGTTGACAACTGCCCTTATCCCTTCACTTCTCTACTTTGTTGTATTACGTTTTATTTTAAGAGATTAATCATTTTGTAAACAACAATTCTATTTCTATCTATATATTGCCATGTTTATTTACATCATCTTCTTTATTTCTCTTTTCACTTTTTCTTTCATCATGAGTAGCTAATCTTCACGGCGGAAGGTGGAAGATTAATGTTATGAGCTAAGTTGAACCATTAAGGGTTAAATCTGTTTGCTTAATGTATGAGTATTTAAATGCTTGCCTATGATCATTCATTGAGTCAAGTAGCTATGACTAATTACCCAAGAGGGTGAGTAGTTGTGGATCTCATTAAGCAAAGTAAGAAGTGATTCTAGAGACAGAAATAACCTTATGCTCAAAATAGCATCATTCACGTGTCATAAAAATATGATAAGTGTGGCTAGCCAACGAGTGGTATGCAATGAATAGATGCTGCAAGCCAGTATTAACCTTAAAAGTTGAGCTTAGGGATGCGACATTAATCTCCCCCAAACCCTGCTTTCTCCATACATCTTTTACACGTCAAAGCTGTTGATTGTCTTAAGTTTCTCAAAATCATTCTTGAAGTACTCTTTACTTGTTTATATTCTTTTATCGCATAATTTAACTAATCGCATGATATTTGAATCACTTCCAATTATTTTAGTCCTTGTCGTATTCACACTATGGTGAAAATCCCCGAGTTCGACCTCGAATCATCCCGAGAAACTTATAGTTTGTTATACTTGGCGAACTATAAGAAAACTTGTGATAAGTGCATGATCAACTGAATCTAGGCGAACAATCAGATTAACGCACAGACACTTAAGTGTAGTGTATATCCATCGCATTCAACAATCAACATTATCCCTTATTAAGTTAAACACATAATTTTCATGGTCTCCCAACTATCAGGTAAAGACATTAATAATTGAATAGCATACACCTCACAAGTAAATTCTATTTTAACAAATTTTAACTGATTAATTAAAGTGGTAACCTCATTAGTATAGGAATTTACAGAAGTATCCTCAACCATTTGCATATTGAAATACTTCTTAAGAAGATAAGCCTTACTATTGGCAGATGGTTTCTCATACCTGTTTGTAAGTAATTCCATCAACTTCACTACATTAGTCTCATCGGCTACAAGACTAGCAACATTAATTGACAAACACATCATAATAATTGCAACTACTTCTTCATTCAGGTTCTCCCAATCTTCATCTGAAATCTCTTTCGATCTCTCCTTTAATGCTTTATGCAATTTCTTATAAGTCAAAAAATCTTTAACTTGCATCTTCCAATACCCAAAATTTTATGATTCACTCGAAACCTCTTGGCTCTAATAATCTCATGACTCCTGAACCAAAATGCTCTGATACCACTTGATATGGACAACGATTCTCCAACTGTCTACACAAGGGTATGATATTGCTCACTTTGGGCATGAACCCTCATGACTTTGTTTTTGGTTTCATCCCAAAAGGCCTCATACCCATGGAGATAGTTGTTCTTACTTATATACCTATGAACATCTCCTTATCTAACCAATGTGGGACTTTGGTCGCATTCCCAACAATTTATTTCATATGCAAATACTTCTTTTTACGATGTAGCATATGAATACTTCTTTGTAGGCACTCTTTCGATTTATTTTTTTTTAGTATTGCTAGCTTAAACGACAAGCGGCAAACAATATATGAGTATAGGTGGTGAACCTGCATTCAATATTGACCTTGAAATTGAGAGATCTTTTCTTCGTAGAGCAAGACAGAACAAAAACCAAAGAAGAAGGTAATAATCAAAATAACTAGGCTAGAGTAAATGATATGTTCGGGCAAGGTCAGCAAGACCCCATCTTTTTGGCTGTAGACCGCAACATTCCTATGAGGAACTATACAGCCCCAAATCTCTATGATTTCTCTCCTGGTGTTATGCGGCCAACTCTCGAGGAGAACGCAAGGTTTGAGATTAAGCTAGTGATACTGCAAATGATTTAAACCGCAGGGCAGTTTAGAGGAATGCTGGGTGAAGATCCTCATGCCCACTTGATGAGCTTTGTGAAAATGTGCAATACATTCTCTATTTCGAGCACCATGCCGGAGGGAATCAAACTTTCTCTCTTCTCTTATACTCTTCGTGATGAGGCCAAGAAATGGGCCTATTCCTTAGAGTTAAATGAAATTATATCTTAGGACCAGTTAGTATAACGATTTATGAAAAAGTTCTTCCCTCCAACTGTCAACGTAAGGAAATGGTGGGACATCTTAAATTTTGAACAAGAAGACTCAGAAATGTTGAGTGTTGCTTGGGTTTGGTTTAGGTGTCTTGTACGTAATTACCCGCACGTTGGCGTCCCTGACTGCGTTTTGATGGAAACTTTTTACAATGAGCTGAATACAACACCACAATCGATAGTCAACGACTCTATAGCAGGTGGTCTAATGGACAAGACCTATACTGAGGCCAAGGTGATCTTGGACCAAATTTCCAGAAATACCCTCATGGATTGCGCTTCCTTAGATTTAAGCCTATAAGTGCCCTAACCATTCTCTCATTACATCCCTTATCGCCTGCTCAAACCCTAAACCTCTCAGCCTTGGGTAATCTGAAGGATCTCTTAATGAAGAGTTCCATGAGCGCATTCGAATCACTCCAATTTCATCGTGATCGAAATACACCATATACATTCAAACGCATAGTTATGCAAACAAACAGTAATTAACGACATGCTTTGAACAACAAAATAACAAGGGAGAGAGTTCATATACCAGTTAAAGACAATCTTCAATCTTTGGAACTCAACGCAGCAGAAGACTTCTACCCGAACAACCAACGCCCAATAGATGCATCGACTCAGTAACACGAACAACCGCAAACACACGAACACAGCGGGGATAACACCACCAGAAAGAAGCCTTAGGTATTCTTAGAGTGAGAACCCAAAGCGTGGTCTTCGGTGAGTTTGATAGAGGTAAGAGGAAGAACCGATCGTGTAGGCGATAAGCAAGTGGGAGAGAATATGAAGCTATCGCATAGAAAAGTGCTTATCGCTTAAAAGAAACTACACGATCGTGTAGATTTTATTGAATGATCGTTTAGAAAATAGTAGGCGATCGTTTAGCAAATACGACACACTATACGATCTGTCTCTTATACACATCTAGATGTGTATAAGAGACAGGTGTAGGTTTTACTGAATGATCGTTTAGAAAATAGTAGGCGATCGTTTAGCAAATACGACACACTATACGATCGTTTAGGAAAGCTAACCGATCGTTTAGGACTTAGTGTGCGATCGTTTAGGCGCGAGGTATGCGATCATTTAGGTGCTGAGCGACTATCGTATAGGCCTGTCTCTTATACACATCTAGATGTGTATAAGAGACAGATACAACATAGTCCAACTATGTGTGAATACCTCTCGGGTCAAGAGAAGGTGTGTGGCGCCACATCGTTCAAGCCCTAGAATCAGCCCCTAAGAGAGCTACCCTGCCTCAGGGAATGAGTGAATTCCATCTTGTGTAGCTGAGTTCCCAGCTCCCAAATCAGACAAATCCCAAAATGGTAGGTTTAAATCGGCGACCTGACCACTCGCACCCATACAAATCAAAGGACCGCCCTCAATGGCAGGAGTTTCCAACTCACTCAGGATTGAGGTCATGTTACCTATGGTCATCCTAGTGAAGTGAAGTCTCTTTCATGAATGATGTTATATAACGAGTCGTTAACACTTCGTGGTCAGGTGTTATACAAACTCTATAACATTCCGAATTTTTATTATTTATGTAATTTCAGTAATTTTTATTAATTGAGGGCATTTTTGGAATTTTTGGACTTAAGTGTAATTGCGAGGATTTTATGAATTGACATTGAAATTATTCAATTTGAAGATTAATGGTAGGAATTAATTTCATTTTGAAAGGAAGAGGGTGTTTCAATTTAATGGTTTAATCAGAGGGAAGTTATGGAAATTGGACTTTTAATGTCACACAAATGTAATTTGAAATTAATGTCAAGAATTAATTTCAAAGGAAGGGGGTTATGTTACACAAATTTAATTTGAAATTAATGTCAAGAATTAATTTTATTTTGGAAGGGGGTTATGTCACACAAATTTAATTTGAAATTAATGTTAAGAATTAATTACATTGTGGAAGGGGGTGAGTTAAATTCTTTGTGAATTGAAAATTTTACGGGAGAAAAGGATTAAAAGTTGGAAGCAGGGTCTGATTGAAGGAAGATTTTGGAGATTGGAATCTTGAGGGTGGTTGTTGCTCAAGCTTCGTTAGGGAATTGAATTCAAAGATTGATTATTGAAAACTGTCGCTTGGATCAATATCTGAATATAGTATCGAGGTAAGTAATCTTACTACTGGAACTGCCCTAGTGCCAGGCAATGATAATTATGATTTATTGAGGATATATTGATAGTTTGATGTTTATGTATGCCTTGCTGACATGAGGGTTTAAAAGATTATTTGCACATAGACATGTTTGAATACTAGTATGATTTGTGTATATTATTGTTATTAGAGATTCTACTGAATCTGAGGATGATGAGATGCATACGTATGTTATAGAGCTATGATGAAGAAATTCATATGTGTGTTCTGATGAGATGCATACGTATGTTGTAGAGCTATCATAAAGAAATTTATATATATGTTATAGAACCATGATGATGAGATGTATATATATGTTATGAGATAGGGATGACAAAAGGTATATATACGTTGTAGAATCATGATGATGAGATCTATATGTATGTTATAGAACCATGTTATGATACTTGTGATGTTGAGATTGTGATAGTGTCCTCACTGATTAGTTAGATGCTCAACAGATATTGTGTTCCCTTTGGGATTCACCATATATTGTGTTCCCTTCAGGATTCACCAGATATTGCATTTCCTTCGAGATTCACCAGATTGTGTTTTCTTCAGGTTTCACCATATATTGTGTTTCCTTTGGGATTCACCAGATTGTGTTTCCTTTGGGATTCACCAGATTGTGTTTCCTTCGGGATTCACCAGATATTGTGTTTCCTTTGGAATTCACCAAGGGTTGTGTTTCCTTCAGAATTCACCAGGGGTTGTGTTTCCTTTGGGATTCACCAGAGGTAGTGGGCATACTTAACTACCGTAGGATAGAAATCAGTTTTTCATATATGTATGTGTCCCATGAGGACTAGAGCAATTTATATTTTCCACCAGAGGTAGACATCTAGAGGACATAGATGCCTAGCCTGACCCTAGTAGTGGGGTTACTTACTGAGTATTTTATACTCACCCTTTCTCATGTTTATGTTTCAGGTAAGGGTAGGGATACACCAGTGAATGATAAGAGGAATCCATGAACGAGCCACTGGGGACCGTTTTTAATGCTTCCGCTCATGTTTTAAGAGTTATTTTATGTTTTTAACTTTCAGTCTTGACATTTGAAGCTTATCATTTGAGATTTGTTTTCAGACTTATTTATTTCCATTTATGACTTATGGGTACCCTATCATTTAATTTCAATATTTGAATTTAATGAAGATCTTTTAAGTTACCTTATTTATTTAGCATTTATTTCACTATAAAAAGGATGTCGTTTTAAGTTCCATGCATGCATATATTTAGTAACGACCTAACTTGAGTCCTAGGGGGTCGGGTCGTTACAAACTTTTTGTATAAGGCGCTTCCACTCGCATGTCCCCAACACGAATGATCAGGATCAGACTATCTATATCCATATACTACAGACCATTTTGGTATCACTCAAGACATGATCCACTTGTATGTCACCATATACATGCTTGAGTTACATACATATAACTAGGGATTTTAAGTTTATTGATTTGTGGTAAAACAAATAAAACAAGTAACTGAGCAAAATACAAGATGTGAAGTAAAATATCATATATTAAACAACACAAGCATTCGTACAAACTATTTACAAACTACAAAACACGAGACTTTAGGGCATCAACCCTAACACAATCATCTTCCTCGCCATCTTCTATCACCCATTTTTACTTCTTCTTACTTCTTTCTCGTCGGAATCAATGGCCTCCCAAAACCCTAATAACCAAAAGCCTATCCCTAAGGACACTAGAAGCCAGTCCGACCATCCAAGCCCTTTAGCCCGCTGGCCAGAAGCCCAATCGCAATGAGAAAGGCAACATTCTTAGCTACGAGCCGGCGAGCTCTTTCCCGACTTTAACTTTTCTGACCACCCACCCATCTAAAAAACCACCCGAAAACCATTTCCATCTACTGTTGCTTCTTCATCTTTTGTCAGCGAGAGGGATCGCGCAAAGAGAGAGTCCCTATGACCAGTTTTGAAGTGGTTACATCCAAGCTTCCTACTGCAAGCGAATTGCAAAGAAAGGACGACAAGGAAATCTTTGGAAGCATTCTAAGCAATATGGAAAGAGATGGGGGACTGATTGAAGCTAGAGTAGTCAACCAGCCTGTGCAACAAGGAGGAAGCTAGACTAGAGTAGTGGTGGTGGCACAAGAGGAAACCCTTGCAACCATGGATCCTAAGGAGAACGCACCAACGAACTCCAATTAGGGATTCATCAGAGAAGTCATGAAAGAGGTGGAAGAGAAGAATAAATTTGTGAATGAGGGTTATTCAGCAACCTGAATGCTATATGGGTTTAACAGAAACTCAAAACATCATACATGATGATGGTTTAGAGGATCCATTAACCTTTAAAAAGGCAATGGAAGATGTTGATAGGGAACAGTTGATAAAAGCCATGGACATTGAAATGGAGTCAATGTACTTCAATTCTGTCTAGGAATTGTAGATTAACCACATGGGGTTAAACCTATAGGTTACAAATGGATCTACAAAAGAAAACGAGACCAAATTGGCAAGGCGCAAACCTGTTGGGGTTGATGCCCTAAATCTCGTAGGGTCCTGTAGTTTATAAACACATGTATGAACAAACATTTGTGATGTAATAATATAAGATATTTTTTTCACTGTTGTTTATGAAATATGGGATGTTTTATGTAACAACCCGACTCTCTAGGACTCGAGTTAGGCCGTTACTATAGACATGCATGCATAGAATTTAAAATGATACATTTTCATAGCGAAATAAATGCTAAATAAATAAAGTCAATTAAAAGATTTTCATTAAAACTAAATAAAAGTCAAATAACAGGGTACCCATAAATCATAATTAGAAATTTAATGAGTCTAGCAATCTGTAAAAGTTTGTAAATGAACACTAATCAGTAAGTTTCAAACAAGAAGACTGAAAGTGGAAAAACATGAAAGAAATCTAAACATCATGAGTGGAAGCATAAAACTCGTCCCAGTGGCTCGATCATGGATTCCACTTGTCATTCGCTAGGGCGTCCCTACTCTTACCTGAAACATAAACGAGAAAGTGTGAGTATAAAATACTCAGTAAGTAACCCCACTACAGGGGTCAGGCTAAGCATTTATGTCCAATAAATGCAACATGAATTGAAACTCTCTACTAGTGGACCTGAAGATTTCCCTTACATGACTCACTCTTTTTTTTTCTCCTTTCCCCTAGAGTGCACCTCTTACGTACACCCCAGATCCTCTCTATGATTGTAGGGATGTGTACCTCTTTCGTACACATAGTTATGCATACATCTCTTTCGTATACATATAACCCACTGAATGTGTACCTCCTACGTATGCATAGTTATGCATACACCTCTTTCGTATACACATAACCCACTTAATGTGTACCTCTTTCGTACACATGGTTATGTATACACCTCTTTCGTATACAAATAATCGATTGAGTGTGTACCTCTTTCGTACACATGGTTATGTATACACCTCTTTCGTATACACATAACCCACTGAGTGTGTACCTATTTCGTACACCCCAGATCCTCTCTATGAATGTAGAGATGCATACCTCTTTCGTACTCATGGTTATGTATACACATCTTTCGTAATGTGAACCTCTTTCGTACACATGGTTATGTATACACCTCTTTCGTATACACATAACCCATTGAGTGTGTACCTCTTTTGTACACATGGTTATGTATACACCTCTTTTGTATACACATAACCCACTGAGTGTGTACCTCTTTCGTAGACCCCAGATCCTCTCTATGAAGGTAGGGATGCACACCTCTTTCGTACACATGGTTATGTATACACCTCTTTCGTGTACACATAACCCACTGAGGTGCACCTCTTACGTACACCCTAGTACCCTCTAGGTATGTATCACTTTCATACACACCAACCCTAGTATATCTCTTTCATGTACTGACGTCCTCGGGCATGCATCACTTTCATGTAGTCACATAGTCTGGAAAGGAAAGGAGATTGCATCTAACTTCATATTACATATAACATTCACTTAATCCTGAGTCCTCTAAAATCTCCTCATCAACCTCATGTTAATTAACCTCAACATACATATGTAATCTAGTTTTGAATGGATCAATTGTAGCACATCACTCTCATGCACTAAATCATGTAAATAATCACACGTTTGGAATTTCATAATACATCATATAACACATACTTTCATAATAAATCATATAAATATGTACATCAACAAATGCTCCAACTTTTGCCTAGCTTTAAGACATTCCAGTAGTAGTATCGCTTAACTCATAATTTAGGGTCATGCTCAATCGTCCTTTTAATATGTCTCATAAAATTCTAAATCATGTTCATACATTAACATGCTTCAGACATATTATCACATGCTCATATATCTTTTCTAAATAGTCCATTCAATCTTAGAACAATCAAAATTATCCTTATAAACAGTCTTAAAATCCTCAAAATAAATATAAATTTATCGCCCGGCACAAAGGCGGTTCCATCAATAAGATTACTTACCTTGATATTAGGTCGAATAAAAAATCAATTGAATCTTTGTGAAATTCTTAAATCCTTAATCAAGCCTAAACATAAACCAAACTTTAAAATTAATAACTAAGGCCAAATTCAAAACACCCAAATATTACAAAATATTTCCAGATAATCTTACCTAAGGTGTGGTCCAATTCGAATTCACCTTCCAAACCTCCAATTTTAAGCCCAAATAATTAACACATTAAACTCTTCTTCATCTTGAATGAAATTCTTGAATTAACCCCCAATCATAATTTGAAATTAGGTTTCATAATTAAAGCCTAAATCATACACATACTTCACTACCAATGTCTCAAATACATTATCCATATATAGCTTCGTAAAAAAGACTTTACCAAGATTTCTCAACAACCAAAATAATCCACAAGAGGGTCATCAAAGCATAAAACTGATCAAAACTCGCTAAAACAAACTCCAACTTCACTGAACAGCACATCCATACCTTAAAAAACTTGATTCCAAAGTTGAAACACAATGGGATCAACCGATTGATGTCAAAAGTAAATGGGCATTTAAGAATCAACTGAAAACATCCCAAACGATAGAAATCTTACCCAAATCGATAGATCCGGTGACGGAAAAAGTGGACGACACTTGAGCAGTGACCGAACGGAGGACGTGAAGAAGAAACTGACGTGGCGGCTTTCGGCAGCGTCGGACGGCTAGGTGTGTTTGGTTAAAGACCGACGATAGATGGTTGCAAGGGGGAGAGAGAGCCTTGTGGATGGAAATTGGAGATAAGTAGTAAGACCCCCAGATGGTGGACGTGCGGCTTAGAGAGGTGATGTGAAGTTGCATGAAATGGAGAACAATTGGGATGTGGACTTTGCTTGCGAGGGTTTAGAGAGAGAGAGTTGGATGGTTGGGGGTCTACATGAGCTTCTAAATAAAAGAAAATAAAACCTAGCTTTCTTTTATTTTCTATATGTAGACCCACATTAATGGTAAATTCTTCAATTAAATCTTCTCATGTTACCTCTTCAAATTTCAATTCTTTTATAAACTTAATCAAAAATTCTAAATCTCCTTTTTTTTTTCCTTTTTAAATCTCCACCACACAAATATATAAATAATATATATATCTAAAATATATTCTTCCCTTTCCTTTTCTTAAATTCCAAAACCCATATATATATATATATATTATTTTTCCTTTCCTTAAGAAATATATCACATCAAACTCAAATCTTTCACCTCTTCTCCAATTAATTAAATAAATCTCAAAATAAATCCTCCAACTTTCAATCACTACTTTTCAAAAATCCTAAATCCCAAAATTAAATTCTAACTTTCCAAATTAACTTAAATCCAAATTTACAAATCTTTTTAGATACTTGATTTAATAACTTCCAAATAAACCAATTATCTTCTCCTAATTCTTTGCTTAAATTTTGGATCCAAATTCTAAAATTAAAGGGGTAAAATTTTAAAATCACAATTTTCCCTTTTCCCTTTCAAATTTCACAAAAACTCAAAATTTATTATCCAAATAATTCAATTATCCCTTCCAATTAATTTAAACTCTACTCAAAGAATCCACATTAACCAATAAAACTTCTTCCACTATAACAATTTGATTCCAAGTCCCAAATATTTGGAAAATTAAAACTCAATAATTTGCAATAACTAACTTAAAACTTCCTATAGCTCGGGATGTTACATTTTAATTGCATTAACCACAAACTAATAAACTAAGATCCCTGGTTATCGTTGTAACTTAAGCATGTATGTGGAGACATACAAGTGGATCATGCCTTAAGTAATAACCTAAATGGTCTGTAGTATATAGATAAAGGAAGGAAACCTTATCCTGATGACACTACGGATACGACCCGCTTTGTAGATGTTACAAGTTTTGTAAAGTGCTACAGATGGTCTAATCCTGATCATTCATGTGGAGACATGCGAGCGAGGGTATTCTATATAAAGAAGTTTGAATAAGACTGGACCACGAAATATTTAGTCTCGTTATATAACGCCGTTCATGATAGAGACTTTCATTTCACCAGGATGACCATAGGTAACATGACCTTTAATCTTGAGTGAGTTGAGAACTCCTGCTTATGAGGGTGGTCCTTTGATTTACATGATACGAGTGGCCAGATTGTCGACTCAAACCTACCACTTTGGGGATTCGTCTGATTGGGGAGCTGGGAACTCAGCTACACAAGATGGAATTCACTCATTCCCTAAAGTAGGGGTAATTAGATAAATTGCTCCCTTAAGGGCTGATTTCGGGGCTTGAACAATGTGGCACCACACACTTTCTCATGGCCCGAGAAGTTTTCACTCATAGTAGGACTATGATGTATTGTTCATTAGAGGAATCAGTGGTACTTAAGAAGTTAGATGTAACTACAGGGACAAAACGGTAAATTGGCCCAGCTATACTTACGAGCTATCTGTGAAGGGTTATCGTACTGTGATTGGTTATATCCAATAGACACAAAAATATATTTGTAGTGAGAAGAGTGTAGCTGTCAGTCTTTAGTGGAGTGTCCGACAGTTAACGGATGGTGGATATCGCGATTAAAGAGTTTAGTTAGTTATGAAGGATATCATACCGAGAGTTCCATGAGTGCATTCGGATCGCTCCAATCTCACCGTGACCGAAATATAACGTTATACACTCAACACATACAAATATGAAAATAAATCTAATTATCGGCATGCTTAGAACAAAATAAATAACAGGGAAAGGATTCCATACTAGTTGAAGACTGTCTTCAAACTTTAGAACCCCAACGCAGCGGATCCCTCCAATAGATCTACCAACACCTGGCGGGAACGTAGACTGCAACAACACGATCAACACGAACACGAACACTGTAGTGGGGACAACACCACCACTAATAAGCCCCGGGTATTCTCAGAGTGAAAATTCAAAGGGTGGGCTTTGGGTGAATTTGGTAGAGGACGGAGGGCAAACAAGTCGTGTAGGCGATAAGCAAGTGGGAGAGAAAACAGTGCTATCGTATAGCAAAAGTTCTTATCACATAAGGAGAGCTACACGATCATGTAGGAAATGTTGAACTGATGATTCGTTTTAGGAAAAACGTATACGATCATTTTAGATAAATTGTGAGGTAGACGATCGTTTAGACGGAAAAGACAACTATCGTATAGGCTCTCGGGCGATCGTTTCAGAGAATATCTTTTGGGCAGTAGAAGTAACTATCGTATGCATGATCCAAAATGAAAACTCTTTTCATTTTTTAACCCATTGGTTACCAATAACCAACGCTGCCCACTTACTCAAGTCCGAACGTTGGAAAAAATGGATTAATTATCATATAATTAATTAATTAATTAGTTAATTAATTAGTATAATCATATTATATTTATATCCTATAGTTTGATATCACATATCTACTATAGTATTTTCTCCTTTACTTGATATAAACCATATTTATATCTAATTTCCTCCAAAAATAATGTATCTCATATATTTAGCCAATTATATCATATATAATTAACCAGCCCAATTATTATCATAATATAATTGAAACTTCCTCTTATCAATTTGAACATTTCAAATTAACCCAAATACTGGTTTTCGACTTTTATCCAATAGCTACCTAGAGGACCTAATGGACCTGTGGCTCGAAGCTCTAACAGTACGTGAATAGTTGATTAAACTCTTTAGCCACGAGATCCACCATTTGTTAACTATCAGTGATTCCACTAAAGACCAAACAACTGAACTCTTCTTACCACAAAATATATTTTTGTGTCCATCGGATATAACCAATCATGAGTAAGATGACAACTTCACAGATGCTCGTAAGTATACAGTTGGGCTAATTTACTATTTTGCCCCTGTAGTTTACATCTCACTTCTTAAGTATCACTGATCCCTCTAATGAAACAATACAACATAATCCAACTATGTGTAAACATCTCTCGGGCCAAGAAAAGGTGTGTGGCGCCACAATCGTTCAGCTTAAGAATCGGCCCTTAAGGGAACCATCTATCTACTTACCCCTACCTCGGGGAAGGAGTGAATTTCCATCTTGTGTAGCTGAGTTCCCAGCTCATCAAATCAGACGAATCCCCAAAATGGTAGGTTTGAATCGGCGACTTGGCCACTCGCACTCATACAAATAAAAGGACCACCCTCAATGGCAGGAGTTCCCAACTCCACTTAGGATTGAGGTCATGTTACCTATGGTCGTCCTAGTGAAGTAAAGTCTCTGTCATGAACGGTGTTATATAACGAAAACGTTAACACTTCGATGGTCAGGTCTTATACAAACTCTTTTGTATAGGGACTCCCCCACTCGCATGTCTCCAACACGAATGATCAAGATCAAAACCATCTGTGACAAGTCACAACACTTGTGACCATTCCACAGAGCGGGCCGCATCCGTAGTGTTACCAGGATAAGGTTTCCCTCCTATATCCATATATTACAGACCATTTTGGTTATCACTCAAGACATGATCCACTTGTATGTTTACCAACATACATTGCTTGAGTCTATAACAGATAAACCAGTAGATTATTATATGTTATTATAGTTTTGTGGTAAAGTCAAATAAACCAAGTAATATGAGCCAAAACAAGATGTGAAGTAAATTCAATATATTACAATCATAAGTGTTCCGTACTATTGTTTATCAACTACAAGACAACGAGACTTTTAGGGCATCAACCCCAAACAGTTATTTCACATCGTTGGAGTTCCAAAGCTACAAGTCTCATAAGGTTTCTTGGTAGCTCAATGGATTCAAGTTGAGAGTCAGTTTGGGTTAGTTTGAAGTGTTCAAATTAAACAAGGAATTTGATTATATTTGATATATTAAATTGATTCAATTATAGGTGATATAATTGATTTGATGTATTGGATACATTTAATTGAGGAATTAATATAAATATGATTATATTAAAATAAAGAAGAAATAACATAGTTTATAATATTACAATAGGAATGTGATATAAAACTAAGGTTATAAATATAACATGATAAGTTAGTTATTATAATTTATTATGATAAAAACAATTATGAGATATATTGTTTTTAGTTGGTTATTTATTTTCTCCATTAATCATGCAAAGTGGGAGGTTTTTTTCAGTTTTAATAACATGAAGAATAAAAATTGAGAAGAGCTTTCATTTTTTGGAGTTGATTGCATTATTGCATTACTAATCAATCGAGCGAAGAAAGCTCATACGTTAGCCCTTTCCGAAAGAATAAACGAACCGGGCGAGAGTTTAACTAGACAAGAGTGAGAGTTTGCTAGACGACTGCGATGAGAGCGCGAGAGTTTTCTAGACGTATTGCTCCTTGTTTACTAAATGATCGAGTACCTCACTGTCTATACGATAGATAAACTTTTTCTCACCACTTCTCGATACGTAATACTTCCTCCTTCCCTCTACCAAATTCACATAGAGCCCACACCTCTTGGATTCTCACTCCGAGATTACTAAGGTAACCGAGTGGGAGTGTCGAGGGTTGTTGTTCGAGGATCAGACTGTTTGTGATTACACTAAGTGTTCGTTGCGTTTGTGATCATTAAGACTTTGCTGGGATGCCTGACCTGTGTAGATCGAGGAAATATGTGAAGAAGAGTTCTTCAAAGGTATGTCACTCGATTCTCTTTGTTTTAGTAAGAAAACATGCTGTAATTTTCTCTAAGATGCATAACTGTGGTTATTTGTTTGTGAATGCATTTATTCTTTCACAATGGGCTTGGAAAGATTTTTTCTCCGCTCACTGGTTTTCTTGAATAAGAGTTCCTTCAAAACCTACAAAGTCAGACTCGTGGCAAAAGGTTTTATCCCAAAATAAAGGGTGATTATGAAGAAACTTTTTCTCCTGTTGCCATGATAAAATCTATAAGAATACTTTCATCCATTGCCACATGTTATGACTATGAAATATGGCAAATGAATGTCAAGATAACTTTTCTGAATGGCCATCTTGATGACAATATTTTTATGTCTCCACCAGAAGGGTTCATTGAACAAGGACAATACAGAAAGTCTGTAAGCTTAAACGATCCATTTATGGGTTGAAGCAAGCTTCAAGATCCTAGAATATAAGATTTGATACTGTGATCAAATGTTATGGCTTTAAACAGAATGTTGGCAAACCTTGTGTATACAAGAAAATAATAAACAAAACTGTAGCATTCTTAGTGCTTTATGTTGATGATATCTTGCTAATTGGGAATGAGACAAGCTTCCTTGCTGACATAAAGAGATGGTTAGCAACATAGTTCCAAATGAAAGATTTGGTTGATGCTCAATATGTTCTAGGGATACAAATTTTTCGAAATCGAAAGAATATAACCCTAGCACTATTATTGACAAGATGTTGTCAAGGTATAATATGCAAAATTCCAAAAAAGGTATATTGCCTTTTAGACATGGAATTCATTTGTCAAAGGAACAATGTCCTAAGACACCTCAAGATATTGAGAAAATGAAAAGAATTCCATATGCATCTACAGTTGGGAGTTTGATATACACAATGTTATGTACACGTCTTGACATATACTTTGTAGTTGGAATCGTCAGCAAATTCCAATCCAATCTAGGACACAGCCATTGGATTGCTGTAAAAACATCCTTAAGTATCTAAGGAGAACAAGGGACTATATGCTTGTGTATGGACCTAAGAATTTAATCCTTACTAGATACACTGATTCTGATTTCCAAATTAACGTAGATTCAAGGAAATCTACTTCAGGATCAGTTTTCACTCTCAATGGAGGAGCTATAGTTTAGAGAAGCATTAAACAAAGTTATATCATTGACTCCACGATGGAAGCAGAATATGTAGCTGCATATGAAGCTGCTAAGGAAGTAGTCTGGCTACAAAAATTCTTGGCTGACTTGGAAGTAGTTCCAAATATACACCTACCCATCACATTATATTGTGACAATAGTGGTGCAGTTGCCAACTCCAAAGAACCAAGGAGTCACAAACGTGGAAAACATATTGAAAGAAAGTGCCATCTCATCAGAGTGATAGTACACCAAGGAGATGTGATAATCATGAAGATAGCCTCTAAAGACAACCTTATTGATCTATTTATGAAGACCCTCTTGGCTAAAGTGTTCGAGGGCCACCTAGTTGGACTAGGACTACGAGCAACATAATCTAGGGCAAGTGGGAGAATAACTATGATGTAGTAGATGTCCTAGTTTATTGTATTTTGCCTCTATGTATCTCAACATTATAAACATTGTATATATTTCTATATTTATTCTCACTGGAGTTTTAGTCCAAGTGGAGATTGTTAGGAATATCCTAGAACTCACAGCTCATAAATTTCGTGTTAAACATTCTATTTATCGATAAAATATTATTGAACATCTTATTCAATAAAGTTGTTGATATTGCATCCTATTATAAAAATCCAATAAACATGTCCATGGCTATAGTATGAATACTTTAACTTTATGTGGTGACATAAACAAGATCAAGTTAATAGTATATAGCCTAAATGATCTATAAGTATATGGATAAAATTGGGTATCTCATCTTGGTAACACTATTGGATGCGACCCATTTTGTATAGGTAATGTAAATGATGTGATCCACAGATCACTCATGTAGAGACAAGTGAGTGGGGCATCCTATGCAATGAGTTTGCATAAAGACTGGACCTCGAAATAGTCATTTTTCTTTATAACGACCGTTTATTGTTAAAACTAACTATTTCATACTAAAGTAACCTAGGATAACTCAATCTTAATCCTGAGCTAGCTATGAACTCTTGTTTATTCGAGATTGTCCTTTGATCTACATGGATGAGAGTAGTCCAACAACACTTCTCAATAAGCCTCCCATTTTGGGGATAAGACCGGATAGATAGCTGGGGACATAGCCTTGTAAGATGAAATTCACTACTACCCGTCTTAGGGTTAGCAGATAGGTTGTTCTCTTAAGTGTTGATTCCTGATCTTGAACAATCAGAGCCCCACCCTCTCGTGATAGAGAAGGACGTAATTCATAAGTGATATTATGAATCCATTGTTCATTAGAGGGTCATTGGGAGCTTAAGGAACAATATGCATTTACATGAGTAAAATGGTAATTTTGATCCAGCTGTAAATACGAACGACCTGTGAATGATCGACTTACTAATTATGGTTAACATGAACAGAAATACATCTACAGTGAGAAGAGTGCAACTATCGAGCTATAGTGGTGTGCCTTGATAGTTAACGAATAGTAATTAATTCAGTTTAAAGAGTTTAACCAATTGATTACAAATCGTTGGAGCTCATGATCTGTAGGTCCATTAGGTCCCTCTACTGGCTCATAAATTGGAATAATAAATTGAGTATTGATTGGATGAATTTTGAATTTAGGGTTATGAATTTGAAATATTCAAATTTGATTTTAGGGTTGTTCAATTGATTGTATACGATGCAATTAAAACGTTTAATTTAGTCAAAATTAAATGAAATTGGAGAATCAATTAATATTTAAATTATGATTTAAATGTTAATTATATGAAATTGAATCATATTGATGGAATTGGTATTTTATTAATTTAATATTAAGATATTAAATTAATAATTTTTTAATTAAAATTGAAATTAGTTTTATTTAAATTAATTATTTTGAATTAATTTTATAAAACTATTTTTAAACAAAATAATTTTGTTTAAATAAAAAATCAATTTAAAAAGAAATTTATTTGAGTTGGTAGATTTTTCCCAAAAATTGGAAAAATCCACTAACCACATTTTGGTGATCTATCACCAAATTCCACTTTAATCTTCAATTACAACTTAAGTAGGAGATGCCCTATATGCAGCCTTGTTCTATTGCATGAATTGAGTCTATAAATTGAAGCTTCATGCATGGAATTGAGAGAGAATGCACAGAATTTTACCTAAGTTGCTGCAAAACTGAAAACCCTACTTTACTCACCCAAGTTCATCCTTATTTCAGCTTAATTTGAGTGTTTCCACCACACATTCATTCTTGAGCATAGTGAAGAAGATCTTGTTGGTGGTCTACTTGAAGAATCAAGCTCAAACTTGTGAAAATTCTGTTGAATTCATGGAAGAGATCTTCAAAGTTAATGTTTGGTTCAAACCCTCTTATGAAAACCTCAGTAGCATGTTTAAAACTCAAATTAAGTGTAGTTTAAATGCTTATTGATTATGAATTCTTCCGTTGCATGTTATATTATTCCTTCAGAGGCGTTGTCCATCAAGCTCGGATACCAAGATGAGGTTTGAATTTCAAGACTCAATAGCAGAGAAAAGGGAAGTTGAATTGCAGACGCAAGTTGAGATATACTCTATATTTATCCTTTCTTTCTTTCAACCAATCAATAGGTATAATAGTCTTTATATACAATAAGTACGGAAACCCTAGACGATGGTAGAAGAGACAAATTACATAAAGAATAGGATAAAGGATAAAAACGTAATCAAATAATTATTCACATGTTGTATCACGGAAGACTTGGGCTGGGCTTTTCAAGTTTTTATTCTATTTGTCGGAGCCCAACGCAACAACAAACGATTTTTTTCTTCTTAACAACTATAACATAGTTTTCTTCTGGAAAATCGACCAAAACCGATCGAACACACGACAAACCACTCGTGTGGTCGGCCAACGAGAGTCTTCACTCACGATAAAACTATTGAAAACTGACATATTGGTGGGCGGTGGTGGTTTTCGCCCAAAACCGACATCGCCCCACCTATGATCATCCCTAGTATGCATTAGTATTGGAAAATTTAATGTTCTCGGGAAATTTGTACGGATGACCCAAAAATTGGGCCCAAAATGTCAAATGACCCATTTTTAAAAAATAATGTCAATTGACCTCCTGCTGATATCATCGTCATACCAAATTATGTAAATTGCTCTTACTTCTTCGTCTTCTTACCTTTTTACAGAGAACACACCAAAACCAAACTATTATTCATTCAAATTTTCCAGGACTAACGGCTTCGTATCGCTCATAAATGAAAAAACTATTTCCGGCTTGCAAACGATTCTATTGCCGCCGACAAATCGAATCTAATCGGTAAGCCTTTCAATATGTGCCTAAAAATGTCTTACACTGGTCGGTAATGGGGCTTTGTGGGTCATTCTGGGTTTAGAAATACACTGATATGGTTTTTTTGTTTGTTTTTTTTTTTGTTTTTGATGTGTTCTATGGTTAAAGACGAGTAGAAAGAGTTTGTGAGCGAGATAAGTGAGAGTGAAATCAGTAGTGTTGGATTTTATGTCCTAAAACCCGTAGTTTGTAATATCATATTCTTGTTCAATAAAGTTGTTATTGAAAATCTTTAGTAAATTTAAATTCTATATTCATGAATCCAATATACTAAGGTTCTGAGGCTATTAAGTTTAAGTTTGAACTTTATATAGTGACATAAATGTGGATCGAGTTCAAATATATAGCCAAAATGGTCTATAGTATATGAATAAGGTTGGACGCCTTATTCTGGGGACACTATGGATGTGACCCATTTTATAGTTAGTACAAACGATGTGATCCTAAACCGTTCATGTGGAGACATGAAAATGGGGGCATCCTATGTAAAGAGTTTACATAAGACTGAACCATGAAATAGTCACTTTTTACGTTCTAAATGCCGTTTAATGTATAAAACTGACTATTTCGTTAATTGATGACCTAGATAACTTAATCTTAATTCTGAGCTAACTATGAACTTCTGTTCACTCGGAATTATCCTTAGATCTGCATAGGTGAGGGCAGCTCATTATCGCTGGCCCAATAAGCCTCCCATTTTAGGGATAAGATCAGGTGGATAGCTGAGAACATAGGGTGCAAGATGGAATTCACTCCTACCTGTTATAGGGATAGTAGATAGGTTGTTCCCTTTAGTACTGAATCCAGGTCTTGAACAAAGGGCCCCACTCTCTCCTTAGCCCGAGAGGGGTTCGGTTTATAGGTTGGACCTTAAACCAATTGTTCATTAGAGGATCAGTAGAACTTAAGGAATAAGATGTAATCTCGGGAGAAAAACGATTTTTATGACTCAGCCGAGATTACCAACAACTTGTGAAGGATTAACTTACTAATCATGATTATATCATATGGACACAAATATATCTATAGTGAGGGGAGTGCAACTACGGGACTATAGTGGAATGACCCGTGAGTTAACGAATGTTGATTAGCTCCATCTAAAGAGTTTAGCCAGCTAATCTCGGATCATTGGAGCCCATGATCTATAGGTCCGTTAGATTCCTCTACTAGCTCATATGGAATAAACTTAAAACAGTATGCTAGAATAATTCGAATTGTTCGAGTTAGGTGAAGAGAGAGAAATCGACAAGTATATGTGATATAGTGGTTGTTTTTTTTTTTTTTTTTTTATTAGTTTAGAGATACAACTTTAATATTTAAATGTGATTTAAATATCAAGAATATGAATACGTTCATATCCGGAAGCTCGAAAATAATGGAAATGGTCAAAGAGTTTACTTTTGACTTTGAAAAGTCAAACTTTGACCGATCTTATATTCAAATGTGATTTGAATTTTGAGAAAATGAATGTGGATTCATGCTCGGGAGGTCAAAATCAATACGGAAAAAATCATAAAAAGTCAAAATGTTGACTTTTCGGTCAAAGTTTGATTTTGACAAAATGACTATTTTGCTCTTTGACTAAAGTTAGTAGAAAAATCCTTGTTAGATAATTCCACTTATAAAATAGTGGGATAGGTGTTGGCTTATAGTGGAAAGATTAAGCCCACTTAGATAGTGGATTCTAGGTGTTAGGTTTTTATGAATTGGATTCATGCAATTTTTGCATGGCTCTTTTCTATAAATATGGGCTTTCAATTTGGATTGAAGACTTTTGACATTTTGCAAAAATTAGTTTTTAAAAAATTAGGCTGAAAAAAAACTCAAACCCAACCCAAAATTCATTCTTTTATTTCCATCTTTTTCTCTCTCTAGGGTTCTTCATCCATCGAGTCCCACAACCCGGTTCTGAGTCTAGAGGATAATAGATTAGCTCTAATGGTTATCCGGTTCGTGTTCGAGCGGAGATAGAAGAGTTTTAGGAGCTTCAAAGGTAAGATTTAAAAAAATCCTAATTAATTGATTTAGGGTTGTATGTTTAATTTATGCAATTAGAGTAAATTGTTCCTCATTTCCGCTGTGCATGCCTATTTTTTCATAATGTGATATCAGAGTATGTTTTAATTTTACTCAATTACATGTGGTGGGTTTCAATTTTTTAGATAAAATTGAGATTGGAAACTAAAATGGTTTTTAGATTTTGGCAATTAAATTAAGTTTTTTTGTAGTATTAATTTGTAATTGCTCACAAGTTTATAAGTATTAATGTGTGAAAAAGGGTCTGTAATTTTGTTAGAGTCATTAGAGTTGAAATTAGGTTGTAATTACTCAGTTATGGGAGAGAGGACATCTTCAAAATGAAAGAAAAATGGCTCACAGACTCGAATTTGCTCCTAGACCCGACCCAAGCAGTGCTCCAACCCGGTTCGAAGCAGCTACGTGCACCACGCGCCCGTGCGCCGACCCGATTCGCCACTCGCCTGCTCACGCTTGCGTTTCCCACCCGGATCCGACTCACGTGCTCCGCCTACTTCAGCCGACCCGTGCTCCAGCGTCCGTTGACCACTCCTACAAGCGTTGACCAGCCAGTCCAGATGGTCTGGATCGATCCAGTTAAGCCGGTTTGACCGGTTCAACTTGGTTTTTGGAATTTTTTGGGCCAGTTTGGGAGTTTTTGGGCTGGTTCGAGTGTTTGAAGCTGGTTCGAGAGTGGTTTTTTGTACTACACCAAATTATTATTGTAATAATTTAGTTGTTAATTTAATTTAAGAGTCAAAACCAATCCATTTTGGGTGTTTAATTAATTATGCATGTTGATGTATGTTTTAATTAAATTTTGAATCTTGTTGTGCATATAGTATGCCATATAGATTTAAAATCCCACCATAGGTTAACATGTACGCTCATTTGATATATGTTATAATTGTTATAATGTATATAGTATGCATGTTAAGTTTTTTTTTAATATAAAGTGTTATATTAAAGCATGATCATTAAGTATGGATGTATGATTCTAGGGTTATAATGGTTATAATTTTATTTTATAATTGTTATAAAATAACCTAGACTTTAAAATCTATAAGAAAGGTAAAAGTTGCATGCTCACCTAGGATTAAATTGGTGCAATTTCAATCGGCTTTTCTAAAGAGTGAGAATAGTTCGATTACTTGTTAAACAAAGAGTTATTTACTTACCCTGGGAGATCTTTACTAAGGTTGGGGGTTCTTAAGATGACAGTTTACAGAATACCTCCTACCTGGAGATCAAATTGGCGTCTAAGTCAAATAACCCTAGTTTTAATGAGCATGTGTGAGAGATGTGAGGTTATAAAATTTGTTTATCACCTATACATCGTAGGTTAAAATCTAGTATAAGAGTTATACATGGATCTACCACCTAGACTTAGGATATTTTTAATTTAATCGAAATATATCTCTAAGTATTTTTTTATACCCTAAACCGTTATAGAACACTTCAACTAGAAAGAAATAGCGTACTTTTTAGCTCTAACGTCCCTAAGAGTTCACATCGTGAGGTTCATGCAGGGCTTTGAGTCGTGCTTAGGAGCGGACTCCCTTCGGAGAGTGTTTGCATGGATCAATATCAAGGTGAATAGGGGAAGTAGTTCATAGAGAGTGGGTGAGGGGTATATAACAACATATCCCACGGTCTCTACCATTAGGTCACACCGTGATATTCCTATAATGCTCCTGCTGCCCTGGAGCGACCTTTCCTTTCGGAGGGTTGTATTATAGGATTCAGAACACCGTGAACTCCAAATCTGGATAGGCTCTCTTAGATCAGTTTTCATATCGACTTTCCACTTTCGGGAGCATGTTGATTCTGGTTTCTGAAATCCAAAAATGGAAGGTTACACTTACAAGAATTACTAAGATGTTAATATATTCTCGACCAAAGTAGCGATAACTAAAGTGCTATAAGAATAAAGAGTTATTCTGGGGTTAACATCTAGTCAAGATTGTCTTGGTTCGAAAGAGGAATAATCGACTGCCCTTCGGTGGAGGTTACTCTAAACTTTTGAAATATCATTGCAAAATATAATAATGAAGGGTACATTATTAGTTTTTTTTGCTAAACTTGATTGGATTTAAAAGATTAATGTTTTTTTTTCTGAAAAAGGATATGTTTATCTTTTCAGCATGAATAGCTCGATAATTCAACTCTTAGCATCCGAGAAACTAAATGGCGATAATTATTCGGCATGAAAATCAAATCTAAATACAATACTGGTAGTTGACGATCTAAGATTTGTCTTAACTGAGGAATGTCTACAAGCCCTAGCCTTAAATGCTAACCAAACTATTCGGGAAGCATACGATCGATGGGTTAAAGCCAATGAAAAGGCCCATGTTTACATTCTTGCTAGAATGTCTGATGTTTTGGCAAAGAAACATGAATCCTTAGCTACGACTAAAGAGATAATAGATTCATTAAAAGAAATGTTTGGGCAACCATCATGGTTCCCTAGACATGAAGCAATTAAGCACATTTACACGAAGCGGATGAAGAAGGGGACCTCTGTTAGAGAATATGTTCTGGACATGATGATGTACTTTAATATCGCTGAAGTAAATGGCGAACCCATTAATGAGGCTAATCAGGTTAGCTTTATTTACAATCTCTTCCGAAGAGTTTTATACCTTTTGAGACAAACATGTCTTTAAATAAGATAGAATTTAACCTCACTACCCTTCTTAACGAGCTCCAGCAATTCCAAAACCTTATTTAGGTAAGGGGAAGGAAGTGGAAACAAATGTTGATACCACTAAGAAAAAATTTATAAGAGGATCATCCTCTAAAAATAAAGCTAGACCCTCTAAAGCTCAAATGAAAAAGAAGGGAAAAGGGCAGGCTCCCAACATAAGAAAGGGAAAGAAGGATACAGATAAAGGAAAATGTTTCCACTGTAACCAAAACGGGAATTGGAAGAGAAATTGCCTAAAGTACCTTGCAGAGAAGAAAGCTGAGAAAACGACACAAGGTAAATATAATTTACTGGTCGTTAAAACATGTTTAGTGGAATATGATACTTCAACCTGGATACTAGATTCAGAAGCCACTAATCATATTTTTTTCTCGTTTCAGGAAACTAGTTCTTGGAAAAAGCTTGAAGAAGGTGAGATAACCCTTAAAGTTGGAACATGAGAGGTTGTCTCAGCTAAAGCAGTGGGAGATCTGAAGTTATTTTTTTAAGATAGATATCTAGTACTTAAAAATGTTTTGTATGCACCTCTTATGAAGAGGAATTTGATATCTATCGCTTGTATTACAGAACAATTATATACAATATCTTTTAATATAAATGAAGCGTTCATTTTTTGTAAAGGTATTCAAATTTGTTCTGCTACACTTGAAGACAACTTATATAAGTTAAGACCAACTAGAGAAAATTTTGTTTTAAATACTGAAATGTTTGGAGCATTAGAAACTCAATAAAAACCAAAAGGTTTCTTCCAATGCCTATCTATGGCACCTAAGACTTGGTCACATAAATCTCAATAGGATTGAGAGATTGGTCAAGAGTGGACTTTTAAGTCAGTTAGAAGATAACTCTTTTCCTCCATGTGAATCCTATCTTGAAGGAAAGATGTCCAAGAGATCTTTTTCAGGAAAAGGTCTCAGAGCCAAAGTACCCTTAGAGCTCGTACATTTGGACCTTTGTGGACCAATGAATGTCAAGGCTCGAGGTGGGTATGAATATTTCATTAGTTTTATTGATGATTATTGAAGGTATGGTCATGTCTACCTGCTTCATCACAAGTCTGATTCTCTTAAAAAGTTCAAAGAATATAAGGCTGAAGTTGAGAATGAATTAGGTAAAACAATAAAGACACTTCGGTCAGATCGAGGTGGAGAGTATATGGACATATAATTCCAAGACTATTTGATAGAAAACGGGATTCAGTCACAACTCTCTACACCTAGTACGCCTCAGCAAAATGGTGTATCAGAAAGAAGAAATTGAACCTTATTAGATATGGTTCTCTTTATGATGAGCTATGATCAATTGCCTGATTCCTTTTGGGGATATGCACTTGAATCTGCTGTCCATATTTTGAACAACGTTCCCTCTAAAAGTGTTTCAGAAACACCTTATGAGCTATGGAAAGGGCGTAAAAGTAATTTATGTCACTTTAGAATTTGGGGTTGCCCAACACATGTGTCGGTACAAAATCCCAAGAAATTGGAACATCGTTCAAAGTTATGCCTATTTATAGGTTATCCAAACGAAACAAGGGATGGTCTGTTTTATCATCCTCAAGAAAACAAGGTATTTGTATCAACAAATGCCACATTCTTAGAAGAAGACCACATAAGAAATCATCAACCATGCAGTAAGATAGTGTTGAAAGAAATTTCAAAAGATGCTACAGATAGAGCTAGTTCATCTACTAAAGTAGTAGATAAAACTAGTACATCTGGTCAGTCACATCCTTCTCAAGAGTTGAGAATGCCTCGACATAGTGGGAGGGTTGTTCATCAGCCTGATCGTTATTTGGGTTTAATAGAAACACAAGTCATCATACCTGATGACGGCATAGAGGATCCATTGACCTATAAACAGGCGATGAAAGATGTGGATCGTGATCCGTAGCCATGGACCTTGAAATGGAGTCTATGTACTTCAATTCTGTCTGGAAACTTGTAGATCAGCCAAATGATGTAAAACCAATTGGTTGTAAGTAGATCTACAAGAGAAAATGAGACCAAGCCGGTAAAGTACAGACTTTTAAAGCTCGACTTCTAGCAAAGGGTTATACCGAGAGAAAGGGAGTGGACTATGAAGAAACTTTCTCTCCCGTTATCATGCTTAAGTCGATTAGAATACTTTTATCCATTTCCACCATTTATGACTATGAAATTTAGCAGATGGATGTCAAGACAGCCTTTCTAAATGGCGATCTTGAAGAGAGTATCTATATGGCTCAACCAGAGTGGTTTGTTGCACAGGGTCAAGAACAAAAGGTTTGTAAGCTTCAAAAATTCATTTATGGGTTGAAACAAGCTTCTAGATCTTGGAATATAAGATTTGATACTGCAATCAAATCTTATGGCTTTGAAAAGAATGTTGACGAGCCTTGTGTTTACAAGAAGATCGTCAATTCTACTATATCATTCTTAGTTTTATATATCGATGATATTCTACTCATTGGGAACGATGTAGGATATCTTACTGACGTTAAGCAATGGCTAGATACACAATTCCAAATGAAAGATTTAGGAAATGCGCAGTATATTCTTGGGATCCAAATTGTTCGAAATCGCAAGAACAAGACACTAGCCATGTCTCAAGCATCGTATATAGACAAAATGTTGTCTAGATATAAAATGTAGAATTCCAAAAAGGGTCTGTTTCCTTTCAGACATGGAATTCATCTGTCAAATGAACAATGTCCTAAGACACCTCAAGAAGTTGAGGATATGAGAAATATTCCCTATGCTTCTGATGTTGGAAGCCTGATGTATGCAATGTTATGTACTAGACCTGATATATGCTACTCAGTAGGGATCGTCAGTAGGTACTAGTCTAATCCTGGACGTGATCATTGGACTATCGTTAAGAACATCTTGAAGTATCTCAGGAGAACTAGGGACTACATGCTCGTGTATAGTGCTAAGGATCTGATCTTTACTGGATACACTGACTCTAATTTCCAAACTGATAAAGATGCTAGAAAGTCTACATCTGAATTAGTGTTCACTCTTAACGGAGGAGCAGTAGTGTGGAGAAGCGTAAAACAGACTTGTATAGCTGACTCCACAATGGAAACTGAACACGTAGCTGCTTGCAAAGCAGCAAAAGAAGTAGTATGGCTGAGGAAATTCTTGACAGATTTAGAAGTTGTTCCAAATATTCATCTACCCATCACCTTGTATTATGACAACAGTGGTGCAGTTGCAAATTCAAAAGAACCTCGAAGCCATAAACGGGGAAAGCACATCGAATGCAAGTACCACCTTATCCGGGAAATCGTACACCGTGGTGACGTTGTAGTGATCCAGATACCTTTTGAGCAAAACATTACTGATCCTTTTACAAAAACCCTCACGACTAAAGTTTTTGATGGTCACCTACAGAGTTTAGGTCTATGGTGTTTATAAACTAGGACAAGTGGGAGATTATGTTGGGCGTGAATGCCCTAGTTTATTGTACTCATATGCAATATTAATTTCTCATAGTTAAATTCAGCATCGTTTGATCCTACTAGGAGTTTTAGTCCAAGTGGGAGTTTGTTGGATTTTATGTCCCAAAACTCGTAGTTTATAATATCATATTCTTGTTCAATAAAGCTGTTATTGAAAATCTTTAGTAAATTTAAATTCTATATTCATGAATCCAATACGCTAAGGTTCCGAGGCTATTAAGTTTAAGTTTGAACTTTATGTAGTGACATGAATGTGGATCAAGTTCAAATATATAGCCAAAATGGTCTATAGTATATGAATAAGGTTGGGCGCCTTATTTTCGGGACACTATGGATGCGGCTCATTTTGTAGTTAATACAAACGATGTGATCCTAAACCGTTCATGTGGAGACATGAAAATGGGGGCATCCTAAGTAAAGAGTTTACATAAGACTGAACTATGAAATAGTCACTTTTTACGTTATAAATGTCGTTTAATATATAAAACTGACTATTTCGTTAATTGATGACCTAGGTAACTTAATCTTAATCCTGAGCTAACTATGAACTTCTGTTCACTCGGAATTATCCTTAGATCTGCATAGGTGAGGGCAGCTCATTATCGTTGGCCCAATAAGCCTCCCATTTCAAGGGTAAGATCAGGTGGATAGCTGAGAACATAGGGTGCAAGATGGTATTCACTCCTACCCATTATAGGGATAGTAGATAGGTTGTTCCCTTTAGTACTGAATCCAGGTCTTGAACAAGGGGCCCCACCCTCTCCTTAGCCCGAGAGGGGTTCGGTTTATAGGTTGAACCTTAAACCAATTGTTCATTAGAGGATCAGTAGAACTTAAGGAATAAGATGTAATCTTGAGGGTAAAACGATTTTTATGACTCAGCTGAGATTACGAACAACTTGTGAAAGATTAGCTTACTAATCATGGTTATATCATATGGACATAAATATATCTATAGTGAGGGGAATGTAACTACAGGACTATAGTGGAATGACTGTGAGTGAATGTTGATTAGCTCTATCTAAAAAGTTTAGCCAGCTAATCTCGAATTGTTGGAGCCCACGATCTATAGGTCCATTAGGTTCCCCTACTAGCTCATATGGAATAAACTTAGAATAGTATGATAGAATAATTTGAATTGTTCGAGTTAGGTGAAGAGAGAGAAACCGACAAGTATATGTGATATAGTGGTCGGTTTTCTTTTTTTAGTTTAGAGATACAACTTTAATATTAAATGTGATTTAAATATCAAGAATATGAATACGTTCATATTCGGAAGCTCGGAAATAATGGAAAAGGTCAAAGATGTAAAAAGTCAAAGAGTTGACTTTTGACTTGAAAAGTCAAACTTTGACCAACCTTATATTCAAATGTGATTTGAATTTCGAGAAAATGAATGCGGATTCATGCACGGGAGGTCAAAATTAGTCAACACGGAAAAAATCATAAAAAGTCAAAATGTTGACTTTTCGGTCAAAGTTTGACTTTGACAAAATAACTATTTTGCCCTTTGACTAAAGTTAGTGGGGAAATCCAAACTTTTGTTGGATAATTCCACTAACAAAATAGTGGGCTAGGTGTTGGCTTATAGCGGAGACATTAAGCCCATTTAGATAGTG
Source organism: Benincasa hispida (assembly GCF_009727055.1). NCBI lineage: Eukaryota > Viridiplantae > Streptophyta > Magnoliopsida > Cucurbitales > Cucurbitaceae > Benincasa > Benincasa hispida. The sequence continues at coordinate 51,882,304 of NC_052358.1, forward strand.
GATTCTAGGTGTTGGGTTTTTATGAATTGTTTTCATGCAATTTTTTCATGGCTCTTTTTTATAAATATGGGCTTTAAATTTAGATTAAAGACTTCTGACATTTTGCAAAAATTAGTTTTTAAAAAATTGGGATGAATAAAACCCAAACCCAACCCAAAATGCATTCTTCTATTTCCATCTCTTTCTCTCTCTCGGGTTCTTCATCCATCGGGTCCCACAACCCGGTTCTGAGTCCAGAGGATAGTAGGTCAACTCTAGTGGTTATCCGATTCGTGTTCGATTGATCGAAGTCGGACCTATCCACAGCCCGTTGGAAATGTTTGATTTTATGTCCTAAAACTTGTAGTTTGTAAATTAATAAACATATTCTGTTTTGTTTTTTTCGATAAAGTTGTTATTGAAATTGTAATCTTGAATCCAATAACCTAAGGTCCTGAGGCTATTTAATGTAGTTTGAACTTTATGTAGTGACATAAATATGGATCAAGTTCAAATATATTGCAAAAAATGATCTATAGTATATGAATAAGGTTGGGTGCCTTATTCTGGGGACACTATGGATGCGGCCCACTTTGTAGTTAGTACAAACGATATAATCCTGAATCGTTCATATAGAGATATGTGAGTGGGGGCATCCTATGCAATGAGTTTGCATAAGACTGAACCATGAAATAGTCACTTTTTACGTTCTAAATGTCGTTTTATGTATAAAATTGACTATTTCGTCAATTGATGACCTAGGTAACTTAATCTTAATCTTGAGCTAACTATGAACTCCTGTTCACTCGGAATTATCCTTAGATCTACATAGGTGAGGGCAGCTCATCATCGCTGGCTCAATAAGCCTCCTATTTCAGAGGTAAGATCATGTGGATAGCTGGGAACATAGGGTGCAAGATGGAATTCACTTATACGTTATAGGGATAGTAGATAGGTTGTTCCCTTTAGTACTGAATCCAAGTCTTGAACAAGGGGCCTCACCCTCTCCTTGGCTCGAGAGGGGTTCGGTTTATAGGTTGGACCTTAAACCAATTGTTCATTAGGGGATCAGTGGAACTTAAGGAACAAGATGTAGTCTTGGGGGTAAAAACGGTTTTTATGACCCAGCTGAGATTACGAACAACCTGTGAAGGATTAGCTTACTAATCATGGTTATATCAAATGTACACAAATATATCTATAGTGGGGGGAGTGCAACTACGGGACTATAGTGGAATGACCCGTTAGTTAACGAATGTTGATTAGCTCCGTCTAAAGAGTTTTGCCAGCTAATCTCGAATCGTTGGAGCCCATGATCTATAGGTTCATTAGGTTCCCCTACTGGCTCATATGGAATAAACTTAGAACAGTATGATAGAATAATTCGAATTTTTTGAGTTAGGTAAAGAGAGAGAAACCGACAAGTATATGTGATATAGTGGTCATTTTTTTTTTTGTTTAGAGATACAGCTTTAATATTTAAATGTGATTTAAATATCAAGAATATGAATATGTTCATATCCGGAAGTTCGGAAATAATGAAAATGGTCAAAGATGTAAAAAGTCAAATAGTTGACTTTTGACTTTGAAAAGTCAAACTTTGACCGACCTTATATTTATATGTGATTTGAATTTCAAGAAAATGAATGTGGATTCATGCTCGGGAGGTCAAAAGTAGTCAACATGGGAAAAATCATAAAAAGTCAAAATGTTGATTTTTTTGTCAAAGTTTGACTTTGACAAAATGACTATTTTGCCCTTTGACTAAAGTTAGTGGGAATATCCAAACATTTGTTAGATAATTCCACTAACAAAATAGTGGGCTAGGTGTTGGCTTATAGTGGAGACATTAAGCCCATTTAGATAATGGATTCTAGGTGTTGGGTTTTTATGAATTTATTTCATGCAATTGTTGCATGGTTTTTCCTATAAATTGGGCCTTCAATTTGAATGAAAGAGGTTTTGACATTTTACCAATTTTATTTTCAAAATTAGGCTGAAAAAAAAAAAAAAAAACTAAAACCCTACCCAAATTCGATTTTCTTTTTCCATCTCTTTCTCTCTCTCAGTTTCTTCATCCACTGGGTCCCACAATCTGGTTCTGAGTCCAGAGGATAGTAGGTCAACTCTAATGATGGTCCGGAAGAGTTCGAGTCGAGATTCAGCAAGGAAAAGCAGTTTTTGGGAGCTACAAAGATTGTATCCTATCTTTTTAATTACTGTTTTTCCTTCAAATTGCATGCTAATTTCCTTTTAATTAAAAACAATTAGAGTGTAATTAGATTTTTATTCCGCTGCGTATGTCTCGTGTTCCATCAAGAAAATCTCACGACCTATGAACGTTGACATACAACACGGGTCGCTTGATTGTGGCATCTTCGCAATCAAACTACTGGAGAACCTGGTGACTGGTGCTGATCCATCCGTAATCACTCAGGAGAAGATGAGTGAATATAGGATGCAATTAGCGTGTCAACTATGGGCAAACCCTCCATATTTTTTATATGTATAGAGCATGTATTTTTTTTTTTTTTTTGTATTTTTTATGTATGTAAAAACATTCATTTATTTTTTATGTATGTAAAAACGTTCATTTATTTTTTATGTATGTAAAAACATTCATTGTATAATTGAACATGTATTTTTTATGAAAGTTCAAAGTTCAAAGTTCAATATCAGAATTTTATCAGAATATTAGAACATACATTTTTTATTTATAATGGAGCTACTGCTCTTTTCATTGTGAACATTTATTTTTTTTTATGTAAGTTCAAAGTTCAAAGTTCAATATCAGAATTTTATCAGAACATGCATAATTGAGCTTAGAACATTATATGGTTCAAGGTTCAATATCAGAACATGCATAATTGAGATTGTGAGAGAGAGTGAGATTGAGAGAGTATTTGTTATCCATTTTTGTTACAAGTATGAAGATTGAGGGAGTATGAAGTTATTGTTTTTTGTTACAAGTATGAAGATTGAGAGAGTATGAAGTTATCCATTTTTGTTACAAGTATGAAGACTGAGAGAGTATGAAGATTGAGAGAGTATGAATATTGCTATTATATAAATACTCCAGCTTGTTATTGTCTTTTGTTTACAAGATGAAAGTATGAAGTATGAAGTGTTACAAGTATGAAGTATGAAAATAGTATGAAGTATGTTACAAGTATGAAAAAGTATGAAGTATGTTACAAGTATGACGTATGAAAAAATGATAAAGGTATTTATAACTAAACTGAATGAGGGGTGTTTGTGTCTCGGTCTCTGGCATTTTCAACACGTCGCACGGTTGTAAGCGGTTCAGTACAATTTTGGTGGTTATGCCCATAATTCCGACCACATTTCATTTGTCTGCGAAATTCTCCTCTGGATGGTATTCTTCTCACTCTCTATAGCCCGGCTTGTGGCACAAACTTCGGAGGAAGGATAATCTTTTCTATGTATCCAGAAGGTCTTTTCCATTCAGATATGTGGCCAAGTGAATTTATAGGCTCCGCATACGCAGTCATTAGAGAGTCCACTGTATAAAATCGACTGCAAAGACTGTGGATGGGTTTATTTCTTTCCTTGACAGCAACAATTGCATGGGAACACGGGATACCAAGTGAGTTTACACGTACATTCCTTCGTGTGAAGGTTGACAATACCATCCAATCGATTATCTCGCACGTGTACCCGATAACAATCAATAAGCTTCACCCGATATCGTTTGCCCTTATCGGCTTCACTTACAAATCGGGTTTCACAGTAGTCAGAGTGCAATGTTGTTCGAGATGCCTAGTAATTCCTCTGTTCGTAGAACCACGATTGGAGCATTCCTTTAACATGTACAATCAAGCATACTATGGGCATTAGTCGATACTTTTTAGTTAAGGAATTGAAACACTCTGCACTGTTAGATGTCATGTTATCATATGTTCATTCTATTTGGTAAATTCGTGCCCACCTTTGAAGACCAATGTCTTCCAAATATTTCGTGACAACACCGTCTCTAAAATTGCGGAGTTCGTCCCATTTTGTCTGGAACTCTGTCATGCGAAATGCCCTTGCTGCATCTCTAAATATCCCAACAACCGTGCTATCCTTAAAGTTTGTAACTAGATTCTATTTTATATTCCATGTGCACAATCCATGAAATACTGTGGGAAAAAATGCATGAATAGCATTGCCGATAGATACCATCCGATCAGACAGGAACACCAGATTATCAGGTTCTTCGATACTGCATTTCAAGTTTGACATAATCCATTTCCATGATCGATCGGTTTCATTGTCCATTATTGCATATGCTAGTGGGTATAATTGATTGTTCCCGTCCATAGAAACCGCAACCAATATGGTGCCTTTGTATTTTTCTTTCAAGTGCGATCCATCAACAATAATACAAGGCCAACAACTTGCAAAACCTCTAATGCAAGGCCCTAATGCTATAAACATATACTTGAAATGCATCTCATCTTCAAGTTCGATCTCAAAGACTGTACCCGGATTCTCTATTTTTAGCATTTCTCCATAAGTATGTAGTATGAAGTATGAGTATTCTGAAGTACCTCTAGTGAGATCATATGCGACTTCCCTTGTACGCCACACTTTATCATAACTTATGTTCACGTCATAATCTCTCTTCATATCCTCAACGATATAACAAGGTTTATAACTACGTTCTATGCCCGTGAACTTATCTTTGATGAGTTGACCAACAACCGTAGCAGTTGCTTGTCTATGGTCGTGATTCAAAATTTCTATGGAACATGTGTGCAAATTGCAGTACTTTATGATCTTGAATATATCAGACCCTTCCATTTTGATTGCACGAAGGCTCTACTTACATGTCTCCCCAATGACAGTTAATAGAGATTTGGTTGATTTCCTGACCTTAAATTCAAAATTTCTGTTGATGGACAGAATAGATAATCTCATTTTCTAGTTCTTTTTGCTAAAAAATAGTTGATCAACTTCAACGTCCTCTGTCCCAGATGAAGAGGTGCCAGGCATAATCAACTCTGTCCTATGACTTGAAGACACAAATAGTGGAACCACTGAAGCTATTGTAGAACGACACATATCTCCATGATCACGATCCATTTCATTCAATCCTGCTGGTTGCTCATTCACATCCACATCCACTAAAAGACCACAATCCATATAATCGAATGTTGATGGTACAGTGTTGGTAGACAATGGAATATCAATGTTGATAGACAATGGAATATCATCCTCTTCCCGATGAAACTGATATGATTCCTCGTATTGTCTGTCCACGGCCGTATCATCATAACTTACATTTCCAAACCCCATTCCAACTCTTTCGTCCTGTTTAGACTTCAACGTTACAGCTATCTGAAGTCTACTAAGCTATTCTCGCAAAAGAAAGAAGTGAACATCATCATCATCTATTATGCATTGTGGAGGGGCTTCAAATTCAAGATTATATTTAACTTTCAGGATAAGAACAAACTCTGAAGAACTGACTTTTGTAACCCTGTAAATCCAAGATTTAAGTTCTTCATAATTCAATGTAGGGGGCACAACAGTTCCTTTCAACTGTCCCCCAATATACGAACTTTCATTCTCATCCCAATCACCTCTAAATCGAATGAATAAATACTTTTTTGTCATCCTACAAAGCAAGAGAACATTTGTCATTAAGCTGTTCACGCAATTGAAGTGTACTCTCGCTCTCGCTCAAAATCTCGTTCTCTCTTAAAATCTCGTTTTCTCTCAAAATCTCGCTCTCTCTTAAAATTTTGCTCTCTCAAAATCTCGCTCTCTCTCGTAATCTCGCCCTCTCTTAATCTCACTCTCTCTCTTACTCTTCTTCTTTCTTACTTTCTCCCAATACAAAATTTCTTAATGCTACCTTTCCAGAAATAACACATAAAAAATAATTAAACAGACTCAAAATAATTCACCTTTCTGAAAAAGCTGTTCCTTTCTAAGAAAACCTCGTCTTGGAAATCCCCCTTCGAAAAATCTCCGTTCAACAAAATGTCATAAAAAACTAGAGAAGTAATCACCTTTAAAATGGAGTTTAGAGTTTAAAGAAATCACCATTGTATTGTGTTTAGGTATTATTGATTTGATTTGAGGCTTCCGTCGTGAAAATTTTCAAATCAACAGTACATTGACGAGCAATCACATCAAACTAAGAAATTTCAAGCGAGAACGAGATTTACCTCGTGAGGCCGGTGTAAGGGCAATTTACGTAATTTGGTATAGCGATGATGTCAGCAGAGGGTCAATTGACATTATTTTTTAAAAATGGGTCATTTGACATTTTGGAACCAATTTTTGGATCATCCGTACGAATTTCCCAATGTTCTTCGTGATCTATCCAAACCAGTCATTGCACATTGAAGGGTCATTAGATGAATCCAGGTCAAGAGTTTTGGAATGTTATTAAAAGAATCATTAGACATATTAAAGAGTCCATTGTTGGGTTGCATTATGGTGTAGAGGATCTGACTTATTGTATATAATGTAAGAAAATTTGAAATCAAATTTGTTACCGTTGAAAGTTTTGATTAACATATAGCTCTAATTGTATAGTACATAAAAAAATACTAGCAAAAAAGTATCAAGATATAGACTTCAAAACTCTAGGTAAAACAACTTTGCACTGCAAAATACAAACTTTAATTATACTAGGCAACTTTGCATCTAAATACTGGTTATTTAACTCTACACGCTAATTAACTCTATAGACTTAATTAGCATGGAGTGCCCTAAATGAAAGATACATCCAATCCAATTTCTAAAAATTCCAAAACATCTAACTTATACCACATCTATAGCCAAAATAATAATAATAATAAATAAATAAATAAAAATAAATAGATAACCCATGCAAAAGAATTTCAATGAATAAAAAAATCTCACCCACTAACTCCATAAACACATGGATTAATATATTAAGACAAAGCGCATCCCATGATATATATATATATATATATCATAGTACTTAGACTCCATCACTTCCTCCAATCTTTCTGACGTGGGACAACTACATTTTCAATATTTTACCAAAATTCAATAAATATTACGACAAACAAGAGATTTCAATAATACAAACACACAATCAAACTTCACCATTACAATTCAACATAAAAATAAAAACGACATGAAATATAAGAAAATTTGAAAGTATAGTTATTCCCAATGCTCATTATAAAAACAGAGCTTCTACATGATTGCATAAACAATCTCACCGCTGCTTTCCAAGTCCAATTCGGCATCCGTCTCCAAATCCTCCTCCATGTCCTCTTCGATGTCCAAACATCCTGTTAGATATTGCTCGTTAGGACTCTGCGCTCTAGCTTCTACCACCGCCGCTTCCTCGATGATCTGCATGATTTCTTCAATGCTTTGCGGCTGTTGATCGGCTGTCTCCTCCCCTACTAAATTATGACTATTGATCATCTGATCTTCTTCCAATTCACTCGGTAGGTTCTTTGTAAACCATTCCTGCTTTTTTATCTCCGGTATTGATATCCTCTACATTTGGTGGAATAATTAATTAATAACTAATAGCTATCTCGTTTGTCCAGACTTGATCCAATTCAACTCAAATATATTATTTTTGAATGAGTTCATTTTTATAAGTTGATTTAAGGACTCATAACTTTTTTTTTTTTTTACATGTTAATAATTATTGCTTAGTTGAAAATTAAAATTGTAGGGTGGAAGAGGAAACTTATTAAAGTTTAATCCATTATCGATTCTTTTATATACTTTAAGTGGCATGCATTACCTATATTGTCCACCTTCATTAACATCGAAGTCTAAAGGACGACTCAAGCCCATTCTAGGTTGAATCCAAGCTGGCTCAAAGTCAATTTTTGACCCATGTAACCTAATCCAACCTATTTATTTATTGGACTGGATTGGGCCATATTTGAATCATCATTCGATCGGCCAGGATGTGATTGGGTCCACTCAAATATAAATATGTATATATATAGTCTTCATATATTATATTTTATACATTAAAAAATTAACTTTTTTTTAATATTATTTTTTAAATATATCTAGATATACGCAGTTTTTAGTGAACATAATTTTTTTTAAAGTGTTAAAAACTAATAACACGTTTTGAGAAAATTAAATACTCAATAAAACTTTTATAATTTTGATAATTTCATTAAGAAAAAGTAATAAAAGTACAAAATAAATGTAATAAAATAAAAATTAATAATATTTCATTAATGAAATTTAAAATTAATATTTATAATTTTAAAATAATTAATTAACTAATTTTCAATGAGTTAATCCAATGGACCAACCTAAATCCGATCAAAATTTTGATCCGAGCCAAGCCCAAAGGTTGGTCCATGAGTTTGGCTATTGAACGTTGGGCCGATTTGATCCAAGACCAAACAATGTCTTAGACCCCTAACTTAGGCCTTCACTTTTTAGGGCCAGATCGGGTTGAGTAAACGCAATGATGAAGATGACTCTTGAGATTGGAGATTGAGATGTGATCCCCAATCTCTTCAATTGTTATATTAAAAAGATCATGCACCAAATTTTTTTATACTTTAATTTCTCAACAACTTCTAAATCAAACCAAAGTGACCCACTTTCCAACATTAAGGTTGAAGGTTCAAATTCAATTCTCATACGTTACTTATACTCGAACTAGAAAAAGAATAAGAAGAACGAACTCTTCGAACAAAAAACAAAAATGAAAAAAAGACAACTCATCACAATTTTAGAAATTAATTAAATGTAATTCAAATACAAAATGTATAAACATTGTTTTATATCCACCTTAAAATTTTCTAAAAGTTAAGATTTCTTTGATAACCATTTGATTTGTAAAAATAAATTTACAAATGTTGTGTTTCTAAGCTTTTTTTGTTATCTACTTTCTACAAATATCTTAATTTTTTTTTTTTTCGTTTTTTATATCGATTTAAGAATTCAAAATCAAATTAGGAGGTCACTCGTAATTTTAGTTTATTCTCGTACCTCTCATAAACTTGGACGGTACGTACAGTTTTCTAGAATAGAAAATTAAAAACGAGATTTGTAATGAAACAGAATCTTAAGAAACTAACCTTGGCAGGATCGGCAACAAAAATTCTAGACATGAGATGGCAACAGTCAGGGGATATATGAACATAATCCGGAATGGAGTATTGAACATTCAAAATTCTCTGTAATAATTCAAATAATTCACATCAAATTATAAGAAAACGATCCTATATTATTTTGTTGTTTTATATAAATTAATTAAATCACACATTATAGAACCTGAATTGTTTTACGAAAATTTTTAGGATCGTCAGGATCCTCGAAAGGGTATGCTCCAACCAACATTACATACAATGTTACTCCACAAGACCATACATCTGCAATCTGCACATCGACAATGTTATATTACTTATGTATAACATAATAACGATCATGTTTGATAATCACTTAATTATACCTTATTTGGTAATAATTTTACTTTTTGTTTTTGAAAAAAGTTTATTAACCTTGCATCCATCTTGTAATTTTTTTTATTAATGATTTAAAAAAAAACTAAATTTTGAAAATTACAAAAGTAATTTTTTTAAAAAAATTAAAAGGATTTTAAGTGTTTTTTTTAAGAAAGGTATGAAAATTGGAAAGAAACAAAAGCATAAATTTCGAAAACTAAAATCGCCATTAACTAGTCATGACTTTAGTTTTTGAAAATTATGTTTGTGTTTTATCTTCTTTATTTTGTTATGGTACACATTTTAGAGATGTTTTCAAAATTTAAACCAAGCTTAAAAAGAAATATTCTACTTTTAGTTTTTAAGTGTTTAGTTTGATTTTAATTTTGTCCAAAGGCTTCAAAATGTTATAGTTTTACCCTTAAATTTGAGTTTTGTTTCTATTTGGTTCTTAGGTTTCAAAATTTACACTGTTACCCTCGATGTTATTTTATTTTTTATTTATAAAATACTGATCAACTCAGTCTTTAACGTTAATGTTTATTAATTTATTTAATGTAATTATGAAATTAAGAAAAAATTAAAACTTAAACAGAAGAAAAAAATAAAATTTAATTAGTCATAATTATTTAAATTATTTAAATAATTAATTGATATTGCCACTTCAAAATGAAATGAAAGTAAGTATTTAGTAAACAATCAAGATTAAAAGTGTAAATTTTTAAACTTATGAACTAAATATAAAAAATCTCAAATCTCAACGATAAAAATTGTTTCATTTTAGAACATTGACACTAAATTGAAATCAAACTCACTTAAAATTTAAGCACTAAAAGTATAACATTTTGAAACCTATGAACGGAATAGAAACTACACCCAAAATCCACGGATAAAAAGGTATTTTTTGCAATATATATATACATAGTTTTAAAAATTTAATTTGAAATTTAAGAATTTAGCTATAAACTCAAAGGGAAGGGTAGAGTTGTGGGTTTACCTTTCCGTCGTATTCTTTCTTGAGTAAGACTTCAGGAGCTATGTAAGCTGGCGTTCCCACCGTTGATTTTGGTTGAGAATGCAACACTGAAGACTTGTGAAAATGAATAATATAATGGAGCTTAGAAGAATCAAATCCCAAAGAGATACCATATATAATAAATGTATCAACAAATTTTATTTTTGTTGACTTTTTCAAAAAAAAATCAGTTACAATATTGATAAATACATGTGGACATCATTAAAATGTATAAAATTAATGTATACATTGTCAAGGATTGTCAGGGAAGACCCAAAACTCATGGATGGGTCCAAGCTCAAAGGGTACCGAGAGGAGGCATATGAAAACGCACATTCCAAAAGTCAAAGCCTTAGAGTTTGGACCGACTAGCTAAGTTGCGGTTAATATATACCAAAAGAAAAATAACCTTGAGTACTTGGGAGGAGAAGAGTAAGTAATCTCTAAAGGAAAATGATGAATCTAGAAATTTTGTTGACGAAGACTTTATATAATTTAGTAAAAATAAATGTAATGAGTAGGACTCAAACCTAGGTCTAAAAGGGATTCAAAGGTAAATTTCCAACTAAGCTAGCTAGTGGTCTTGATACTATAGCAATTATATATATATAAGGGAGCTCTTGGGCCCATAATAAATCCGTCTATGGGAAAATTTGAACTTACTTCATGTGTACTTAATTAGCTGAACTATACTACTTAACTTAGGCATCAGAGTGTGGTAAACTCGACACCATACTAGTACGACAATCTCTTATGCAAGTCAGTTTGGAGAGCAAGATCGGAATTGTGAGAAACGGACTGAAGGCCAAGCCCACAAGAGGACCACAACGACGGCAAACGCGCGCGAGATTGGAGCGGCAACATATATTAAGAAGTACACTATAAATCTTGTGATTCTCTATATCTTTTAATTTTAGTACGATATTTGAAAAGATAGAAGATCAAACCTCTCATTCAAGAAAAGATAAAAAGATGATATATGCATGTGTATGTTTAATCTATTAAAACTAATGCTTGAATTGTAAAGAGAGCAATGATAAAGAGTAGTGGATGTAACTAGCAATTTGAATCGTCGAATGTATGAGAGAGAAACTACAATACTATACTATCTCGAGTATGTATATTTTCTAATCTACGTATCCCACAATGGTTATAGTGATAATCCCATTGAAATAACAGTTTCGATGGGATGTGAGTACCTTAGAATAGCCGAAGTCACATATCTTCAGACGTGGGGCAGGACTTCCATCCAAGAGAGTGTTTTCCAACTTCAAATCTCGATGGCAAACTTGCTTAATTTACATACACAGAAAAATCCCAAATATTGTTTAAAAATAAATAAATAAAAGAAAATTAACAAAAATAAAAGAGAGAGAAGAAATAATAATAATAAAAGACACCCAATTCATTTCAATTCAACTTAAAAGGAAATTAGAAGCTTTGCATTTGCAGGATATCATAAAAAAAACTGACCATTGCATGGCAGTAGCTTACTCCTGATATCAGCTGTTGGAAGAAGAATCGTGCCTTGCGACAAAATTTAAGGTGAATTTAATATCTTATATCAGTAATAATGCTAATCCAGATTAATATTAATTAAGTAGAAAACAACGTCGTAGAAGTTCAAACATGTGATTTTTGATACCATATATATTAAAATATTATATACTAACTCAAAAGTTTAAGGGATTAGAAAACCTCATCTTCACTGAAGCGGCCGGCGTTACATATCCGCTCAAACAACTCTCCACCGGAGGCATATTCCATCACGATGGCTAGATGGGTTGGTGTTAAAACAACCTATAAATTCATTTTATTGAAAAAATACGGCTAATGAAGATAATTTATTCGAGGAGGGTACCACAGTAAATGTAACAACTTTATCAAGTAATTTTTCATTAATACGATATCTTTTCTTTTCAAAAGATTGATAAAATGGTTTTGTTTGGGTAAATATATGAGGCTCTAAAACAAATCAATTAAAATCTATACCTCTTTAAACTTGACAATGTTTGGGTGCTTCAGAGACCTGTGATTTATTATTTCCCTCTGAACGTTTTCATCTATCTGTTCGATTCATTATAAATCCAATCAAAATTAAAATAAATGTCTTTAATTTACTAAACTATATATCATTTTGTTTACATATATCATTTTGTTCATATATTGTTCCTCTTTCAAAATTTAAAAAAAATGGATAAGATGATTTTATTATTATTATTTTATTCCAAACATGGTGGGATGAAGATTATATATATAATTTATAACCCATTTTGATTTAAAGCATATGAATCTAAATTAGTTGAAAGTTTATACGTTTAATTAGACAATTATATATACCTTGTCACCTCTCTCAATGTACTTAACAGCAACAAGTTCATCAGTATGTTTGTCTCTCATCAACCTAGCCACTCCAAAATTGCCAGAGCCGATATCTCGAACCAGCTCGTACCGGTCACTAGCATGCATGATCGGTACATCCATAACTCTAACACTTCCGATAATCGTCGTCACCAGGCCACCCTATCTCTCGAGACGCCCTCTAAATCAAAAGACTCAAGGGGCCTCCCAATGTGTATTTGCCTAGCTCGCCATTGTGTTTTGTGTCGTTTGCAAAAGAAGGCAAAAAAATGGGTGATGGGCAAAATTTGAGAGATTTTTGAAGAAAGCTTGTGGTGAAAGATATGGGATAGTGTGAACTTGCACCACTACAACAGAACATGCACCTCGTGAAAGTTTCACCAATAAAAACTTATACCTAACTAACAAACTTACCTTTCTTTTTCTCCTTTGCTTCACAACTTCCATAGCTTTTTCTTTTCCTTTATCTCTCCCACAATTATTTGGGGGTGCATCCACCTGTCCGAACAAGATATATATTCAAGTCTTTTTAGTTTAGATTAGATAATTACGAAGGTGAGAATTGAATCATCAATTTTCAAGATGATAATTATTATTGTTTAGTCTACTACGATATGCTCGGGTTAGATATACTGTGTTGTTTAGTGATTATAATAACTCATAAAACGATGTGATAAATGTGTAATAAATCACAACAAAAAAATATAGGAAAATACTAAACTTCGAGAGTTGTGTATCAATTAAAATTTTGAACTAATAATTATATCGATTTGAACTTTTGACTTTCGTAAGTATATCAATTTACACTATTTTTTAGATTTGGTTAGAAAAATATTGTGTGAGATTCATAGTTTGTTTCGATTAAACTTCTAAATTGTCATAAGTGAATCAATTTATAATGTTTATTAAGGTTGCCATTGAAAATCGTCCATGCAACAATAATTCTTACATGTGTAGACTTCTTTATATGTTGAATTAAAAAAATAGATAATGATAATTTATGCATAACCGATTTTCAATAGTAATCTTTATTGAGAGTCTAAGTTGATTTACTTAGGAAAATTTATAGGTCTAAATGATAAAAATATAAGTCTCACACGATGTTTAATATATTCGAATAAAAATGTAATAGAGATTAAATTGATATAATTATTACCTTTTGGTCTTAATTGATACTACTACTAAAATTTAGAGTATAAATTTTGATATTTTCACAAAAACATTTAAGTTGACAGGCTTCAAATGGATTGAAGATCAGGTCTTTTGGGTTTAGCCAATGATTTGGTTTGTGGACTATGGGCCTTATAATGACAGGCTTCAAAGGGTGATGGGTTGGGCTTGCTTTGTAGAACCAATATTGTCTTGTTTGACTCAAACTTAAAATTCTAGGTTTTTTTTTTTTTTTTTTTTTTTTTTATTTATTTGAATAAGTAGAAGATTTGAATCTCTTACCTTTTGATCAATGTTACATATTTTATATCAATTGAACCATATTTATGTTATTTTAAATTGGTTTGATATGAATTCGTGGCCTTTGTGGCCTTTGTGGTATACTTCATAGTATACAGACTACAAATCTTCATCCGTCTACAAATTAAAGGTGATGTTAACATTGTTATGATGGCACATTCCTCATGCATGTTGCAACTTTTTGTGAAAAAAAAAAGGTTAATTTTTCAAATATTCACAATTTACTATTAGGTTTCAATCTTGTTGATTTTTTAATTTGATGGTAAGGATGAGGAAAAAGAAAAAGGATACTGAAAGATTGTTATGATGATGCTTTTAGGTTTTAAATATTCTTTAAATTTCTAATATACAAGTTCAAAGTTCAAAAATCAACGATATTAATAATGAAATTCTATCTAGTTCTTTAAAATCTCAATTTTCTTTTATTTTAATCTTGAAAGTTTCAAATTATATGTTCTGGTCTCTAGTCTTAAAAAAAAATTGATTAATTAGACCCATTCGATAACGATCTCGTTTCATGTTTCTTATTTTTTCTCATTTTCAAGAAACAAACTTGTTTGATAATCGTTCATATTTCTTATTCCTCATTTATTTTAAAACTATTGACATACATTAACATTGAGGACGAAAAATGAGTATTTCGAGAAAAATTGAGGTTAAAAATATAAATTTTAAAATCTATGAATCAAATTCAGTCAGAATTCAAATAGAAAGGATAAAATTGTAATATCTTGAAACCTAGGGATTAAATTGAAATCAAACTCAAGTGTAACATTTTGAAACCTAAGAATCAAATAAAAATTTTACTCCAAACCTAGGGATCAAAAAGGTTTTTTTTTTTTCCTTTTTTTTTCCCCTTTTTCCTTTTTTTAGTTTTAATTACATTAATTTGAAACCCTTTAAAATTTTATATGTATAAATTTTGTTTCAATAACATTCATTTATCTTCACTTTAATATTTTAGAACTACAAAATTTACATGTATAATAATAAAATTGAGTTGGATTTGAATTAGCATCATTTAAGATTAATAACGTAAGTGAGAATTAATATTGTAGATCAAATTTGAGCAACATTAAAAAATAAAACAATTGTATTATTGTTGTTAAATTTTCACCTAAAGTTAATTTGAATTTGTTAATGTAAATGTTTTATAATTATTTTTCTATATTTTAGTACAAGTTATATATTTTTACTTTACATAATTAAATTATATTAAAACTATAAAATAAGGGAAAAAAAGTAAGAAAAAATATAAGAAGCCAAAAAATAGGTAATAGTTATCAAATAAGTTTTTTTTTTTTTTTTTTCAAGAAACAAGAAATCAAAATATATCAAACATATTTTTGTTTCTAATTCTTAAAAAACAAGAAACGAAAAATAAGAAACAAGAAATAGGAAACAAGAAACAGGAAACAGGAAACAAGAACGCTATTAAATGGGTCTTTAAGGAACGATTTTTATTTTTATTTATTTATTTATTTTATTTTTTTTTTTTAAAGAAGGAACGAATTCAATTAGGGAAATCTCCTACTACTACTATTATTATTATTATTATTATTTTGTTTACTTTTAACTAAATGTTAGATTAACTAGTAAAATTTGTGTTTCAAAAAATCGTTTCAAACGAAATTTACAAGTAAAATTCAAACCTTTTAAATAAAGTTGATAAAAATTAATTTACTAGATTGTTTTTTATTATTAATTTATGCAAATATTTAATAAATTTTATCAATTTATATAAACATAAAATTAAATTTAAAAATGATTAATATTTCAATAAATTATATAAAATACTATTGAATTCTCGGGTACGTTTCCATTGTCCCTAGAATTTGGAAAAAAAAAAAAAGAAAAGATTTTTGCCCTTGAATTATGAAATTTGTTCCAAAAATTACACTTGAATTTCAACATTCTTTCACAAAATGTAAATTTTTTAATTTAAATAAAGAATGAAAATCGAATCTCACAGTTCATACGTAAGAATTAGAAAACGTGGATGATACTATTTACAACTAAATAAAAGGTTTTTGTTTTAATCAACAACTATATAAAAGATAATATCATTGTTATCATCATTTGATGTTAAAATATATCGTTAAAATAATGTAGATTAAATTATAAATTTGGTCTCTATTATTTAAAGAAAGTTAGAATTTAGTCCCATGATTTTAAAATTAAGAGTTTAATCTTTATGGCTTGATAATTTCTCATAAATAGTCTGTATAGTTTGATAAAATCCTCAAAAATATTCTCTACTCTATGGACCATTTATAAGTGATTTATCAAACCATAGGATTAAATTCTAACTTTCTCCAAATCACAGAGACCAAGTTTACAATTTAATCAATAATTTATATAATCAAAATTTACACATAAGTTCCTACATCAATAATAATTTACATTGTAAATGATATCACATACATCTTTCAGTTTTTACACATTAGTGATATCATTAATTTTCATCTCATTTTTAAGGAAAAAGACTCTCTAATGATACTTTTGAAACAAATTTCAAAATTCAAAAAAAAAAAAAAAAATTAAATCTAAAAACAGAACTGCTTCTACCCAAAGTTTATGAGTATTTAGTTTAAGAGCAATACTTAGGTGCATACTAAGAGATATACTTATATTTATGCATCACACTTTCATCACCTACATATAAAAAATGAATTAGTAAAAAGATATTAGAAAAATTTATCACATGATAAATTATGATTAGACAATGTGATAAGATGTAAAAAGATAAGTGTACCATAAGATGTAACTAAGTATTGTTTGTAGTTTAATTAACTAAAAAATTCAAGAGCGTGAACAAGTGGTCTTATGGGCCTTGTCTCATGAAAAAGACAAAAGAAAAATTTTCTCAGATAGAAAAAATATCAAATAAGTTAGGATCTGGTCTTATAGACATTGTCTCATGAAAAAGGGGAAAATTTTCACAAACAGAAAAAATGTCAAACTATTTATATAAATAACAAAAAAATTTTTTTTGATATATACTGGTAGACTTATATTAACGTCTATCAGTGATAGACTTCTACCAATTTCTATTATTGATAGACACTAATAGACTTCTATCGGTCTTTATAAAAAAGATTAAAATTTTGTTATTCCGTATAAATAATTTTTCTTATTTTTTTATTTTTAAAAATCTTTAAAAAATCCTATATTAATTTACACCATATATCCATGATGTAATGACCATAAAATGAGAATAAAGACAAAATATAATTATTCTTTCAAAGTCATGAACTTAAAAAATAACTATTTTTCAATTTTGGATTAAAATTAGAAGATTGTACATTGTATGTGTTCTTAATAATGTAGAGGTGTTTAATCCCAATTTTCATCCAACATTCCAACATATATTTATTTTAATAGTAGTTTTGAACGATTTAAGAAGAATCTAAGTATAAGATTAAGATTGAAATTTTTCTTGGAAAAGCAAGTTCAAAATTTTTATTATTTAAAATTTAGGGTAAGATTGAAGTATAGAAAATAAGAAAGAGAATGAAATGAATAATATTAAAAGTGAAGAAATAAAGAGAAAAAGAATGAAGAAAAAGGAATAATTATAATGGGTTGGATTGGAAATGGAAGAGATTGTAGGGTTAATGATGAGGTGAAGTGGGACAAAGAAATTGGAATCCAACGCCCACTAGAAAGCTTGTCTCTTTTTTCAGTTTTTTAAGACAGAATCTTTTTTCCAATTAGAAATCCCATCCCATCTGGGCCCCACTTCCCCCTCTTAAGATTCCTTATCTCTAAAGCCTAAGACCCAATTACTGACTTTCATCTCTTGCCTACGCGCCATTCCCTCTCCCGTGTTTCTCACGCTCCCCAACTACTAAAGGTACTTTGTTGAATACAACCAAAATATATTGGTTCATGATCCATTTTTTTTATTTAAAAAGACCAATGAAAACCGAACCATATTTTGATTTGCTAACCAGCCACATTCCTCTTCCTCTTCCTACGCACAAAATGAAACCTTATAGCATTATATATATATATTTTTTTTGTTGTCTTTCTCATGTAGCTTGGAAGCTGAGGGAGAAATTACGTACACGATTGATAACATCCTTGTTTTCTGTTTTCCATTTTTCTTTTTCAATGACTTGTTTGATTTCCACTCTCATTTTTTGTTTCTAAATTTTAAGAAACGTTTCCAAAAAAAGAAGGCCAACTTTGAGATACTACTGTTCGCACGAGATTTCAAGAGAAAATTATTTCGTGGAACTTAAATTTTGTTTTTGTATTAATTTTGTGAAATGTGAGTACAATCTCTAATACATAATAGTTGATCTTCTTTGATGTTCAGCCTTTGGGCTCGTTGATCTTCTTGGATTATCGACTTTGAGCTTGTTGATCTTTTTGGAGGAGTAGTGTTCACAGAGGCTTCTGGAGAAACTTGTTTCGTGGAGTTGAACTTGAATTGGTGTTGATATTGATGTTGATTTGATGCGATGTGGTTGGATATTTAGTACTTGATCCTCTGATTCTCTCTCGGTTGAATGCGTACGCTTGATGTACAGAAGCAGAACGTGTGGATGTTCTTGAGCTTGGAGTCTTGGAAGAATGCTTATATCTTCAAAAGACTTCAATTTTCAAAATGTTTGTATCTTCAAAGGACTTCAGTCTTCAAGCATGGTCAGCTTCAGGAGTCAAGGAGAACTTCAGTCTTCAAGCATGGTCAGCTTCAGGAGTCAAGGAGAAAATTCCCTCTAAGCTCTCTGGAGTGTAGAATTACTGACCTCTCCAAATGAGGAGAGCTTCTCTATTTATAAAGTTCACATGTGGGTTTGGGCTTGATTGATCCATGGGCTTGGCCCTTGGGCCCAATTAGTTGAACTTGGACTTTGTTGGTCTATGGGTCTGCCTTTGGGCCCAACTAATTGAATTTAGGCCTGATTTGACATTTGGGTCAAACTCAACCTATTTTTGGGCTTAATTGGACTTTGACCTAAATAATAATATCAAATTGGGCCAAATTAATCTTATCTGATTCAACGGTCACGATAAAACCACGTGGCATCATCGAAATTTGTCTTCAACTTCAATTCGAGACATATGTCAACTCCTAATTGAGCCTAAATTTAATGATTTGGAATTTCGTCATTAATTTAGTAAATGACGTGGCAATTTGTGATTGGTCCAAAATTTTTCATTCAACCACTACAACTTTGTTTTTGTTTTTTTTTTTTTTTTTTTATATTATTGTTTCTTCATAGTAGCGTTTTAAATTAAATGGAAAAATATTTCTATGAAGAACCCAATCCTTGTGAATTTCTCATGGGCTAGAGAATCCCCATTCTGATCCAGTGAGAAATTTCGCAAGTGAGGAATGAGATGGGGAGTGGAGACGGGGACTTGGAAGTCATCCCCAACCCGGACCACCCATGGATATCTATAGTCTATTATGGTGTGTCGTCAGTTGCAAGTGTTGTCGGCATAAGTAATTTTTTAGGGCAAGTGGCGATCGATTGAATTAGAGGTTCGACCAAAGACGAGAAAGTCAATTAGAGAGAGAATGATTATAGATAGAACAGTTAGCAATCTCAAAAATATAAAGAGTCGTTTCCCTAAAAAAATTGGGATATGAAAATGATGAGAACAAGTCTTTATGTTTTTGTGTATTTTAAATTGATAAGAAAAATCATATATTTATAAACTATTTGTAACTATTCAAATAGTCACAACTTTTTTTAAAGAACATATCCTTCAATTGAGATTGATGTGGTTTTCTATTCTTATTTTTAAAAAACCAATAATTTTATTCATATTTTCCAACTATTCTAACTATGAATCTTTAAATTGTTTTAAAAAATTTTATGATATATTTTTTAAATGAAAAATGAGAATTGAGGTGAAAATATTTTAGACGTTATTTTACATTTAATTTCATATAAAATCTAGAAATTAGTATAATAAAAGTGAAATTAAAATAAACTAAAAAAGTTGCAAGAGGATTCGGACCTAGACAAAAGAGAAAATCAAATAGACACCTTGACCACCGGACAACCCGAGTATTTTTATACTTTTGGAGCATATATTAATTAAATAAAAACGTGCGCTTCTTTTAAAAATAAAAATTCGTTTTTAAAAACGATTTTACATTTTGTTTTCTAAATCTCTTGAACCTATTTGATAATCAATTTGCTTTTGGTTTTCTACTTTTATTTTCGATTTTTTAAAAACAAGTTTATTTGGTAACACATATTTTAGAGACATTTTTTTATAATATTGTGAGGATTGGATTTACTCTTGAATCTATAAAATGAGCAAAGTAGCGGTTGGGCTCTAATTCTTGAAAAGTGTCTAAAGAAATCTTTATCCAAAATTCCAGGAGAGACTTAGAAAAATAGAGTAGGTTCGAGTTTGATTGAACCATTATAAAAATTACGATGTCTTCTTATCTAACTGTTTCCTACTTGATTTTGCAGTTAATTGTAGTTGCATGTGCTAGATTATTTTTTCTTGATTGATTGAGATTGATTACATATTTTTTATCAAATTTTTTAGCATCAATTAGATTTTGTATTAGTTTATTTTAAAAAATGTTTAATTAGCTTAAATCAAGCATACTTAGGAAAAAATTTAATTAAACCTTATTCACATCCCTTCCAAGGTTGTCATACCGATCTAACAAAATATATAAATTATTTCAATTGTATACCTAATAAATCTGAGATCTATCAAAAATGTTTAAATAGTAACCATTTATTGGAAAAAAAAAACACTTTTGTGTCTAATTAAACCTTAAATTTTATATTTTATAGCCAATAGATACAGTACTTTTAAAAAGACGTCTAATCATTCTATTAAGCACAAACTCTTTCCCATTTTTCTTTTTCAATGACTTGTTTATCTAATCATATCTAATATAAAATTTGATTTTAAACATTTTCAAATATGTAAGAAACGTATTAGATGCAAAATTGATATTTTAAGAATCTTGTTTAAAATCGAAAGTTCAATTATGCATTTTTAAGTTTAAGAACTATGTACAAGCATAAATCTAAAAGCTAACGGGCTAAACTTCTAGCTTTATATAAATTTGTGCCTCCTATTACATGAAGTTCTAGATCTGCCACTGGGTTAAATGAGTGTTCATGGACTTAATTTTAAAAAATTTAAAACCAAATGATAACTAATTGAGACATGTTTTTTGGTTTTTCGGATTTTGGTTGTCTATTTTATGTTTTTGGTTTTCAATTTTTTAGAAAACAAATACCATATATGTTTGGGTATTGTTTTCTTTTTTTGTTTTTCAGAAGTAAGAAACCAAAAACATGGTTTTCTGTTTTTTAAAAACTGAAAACAAAAAACATGTTTGATAATTGTGTTTTTGTTTTCTATTTTTTAGAATTATAATCGAAATAAGTTTTAATTACTTTTCTTAATTTTATATTTTAAATAAAAATAAAATCANAAAAATAAAAAAATTAAAATTTTATTTTCTACTTTTTTTTAAAGAAAAATTCGTATTGATAAAACGATATCAATATTTTATATAAACGGTACAAATTATAAAAAAACTAGTTTGACTATAGGAGAATAAGGGAACAACAAAAATAATTAATTCTTGTTAAACATTTCACATTGTTTTATTAAAACAATCTTTTACTCTTTGTGGTGCTCAAAGTGTTATGAACAATGATCTCCTAGGATAGGACGAATTAATAATATGTTGAGTAACGCTTCAACCACTGGACTAAAGAATACTACAATGTGAGAGTAATTTATGAAAAAGAGATATCGAGAATTGAGTAATAACTCTATGTATTTTTATAAACTTTTATAGCAATTCAAATAATCACATTTTTTGGGACATAGTTGTGTCTCATGTTCTTTCATTAAGCTTGTGTTGTTTACCAAACATCAAACAATCTTCTCAACGGTGATTTTTTAATTTAACAAATAAATAATATTTATTCATATTTTCAATCATTTTAACTTTGAATATTGTGCGCACACACACATTGGGTGCGCGATCTAAAGGTAAGTTGAATTCTAACCCTTCTTCCTTTCCTCTTATTCTAAAACATGCTGTAGATTATTCTGAGAATTGAATTTACAGTTAATAGTGGATGGGTTTTCATTCTGTATTTTACTCATGTTGATGAATGGATGAATGAATGGTTTGCGATTTATGGATGTTTTTGGGATTGGTTTGTAGATTTATTGCTTTTCTTTACAATTTGGTTTGCAAGGGCCCAGTGTTTTAGTAATTATTTGTTGGAATGGAGTATGTAATTCTTAGTTTATGTTATTTGTGAGTTTTCCAGCGACATTCTAATGGATTTGAGGCCCAAATTGGAGCAAAATCGGTGGATTTCGCAATTGTACAGTAGTGTTACAACGTTGCGATGAGGCAGGCGGATCATCTTTTCCATAACGTTTTGACGCTAGGTCACAGCGTTGCAACGCTCCGAGATGGAAAATTGAACCAATTTGCATGCTGTTCGATTCGTGGTTCAGTTGGTTTTCGTTTGGTTCACTTGGTTTGAGTGGTTCATGAGCGGTTCGGGTTTTGAACGGTTCGAATTTTGCAGTTCAAGGCCCGATTCACTTGTTTTGAACTAGTTTGACTATTATTTAGAATAGTTAGTTTTTTATTAATTAAATTATATAAATATTATATCAATTTAATTAATAATTTAGGAGTCCAATCCCGGTCCATAAATTGTTATTTAAATTATGCATTTGATGTATGGTTTATTTTTATTTATATATGTCATAATGTAGGCCATATAGTAAAATCCCACTGTAGGTTATGCATTATTCATACATCATTTATATTATAAATGTTATAATATATAGTTGCATGATTTTGTTTTATAGCATGCTCATGCATCATATAATATAAGTGTTATAATATATGTTTGCATGCATTAATAACATAGTCATACATCATTTATATTATAAGGGTCATAATATATAGTTTGAATGTATGGATGTATGTATGTTACTAATTCTTTCATTATCAATAATATATATAAATGTTATGTATGTTAAGTAATGTAATGAGAATTACATGAAGCATGACACTACTTCAGATAATTTTATAAATGTTATAATTTTATTAAGTATGTCATTCAATGCAATGTATGATTTTAATTTGTTTCATTTATTTTATAATCGTTATAACTAAATAGAATTAGAAACTAAAAACAATAATTCAGAGTTACATGCAAACTTAAGTTAAAATCATTTTTTAAAATAGTTTTAAAATATGATCCACATAAACCTAAGATCACAATATTTCTAATGAGATTATAAATTAGTTTAATCTTTTAATCAATTTAATAGGATTAAATTGGTTTTAATTTAAAGATTAAATTTGTAGCAAACGTATCTATAAGGGACCTTTTGTCTAAGGCTAATTCTGCCTAAACTGGGGTATTAAGTTTACGAAAACAGAACACCCCTACCTGGGAACTAACCTGGAAAGGTGAACTAGATAGATTTGCGACAAGTATGCAATTGTTGATTAAAGTTTATTAAAAGATCAAAGTTTATTAAAATGTTTAATAAACATTAATCAAAATTATTTAACTATCCAAAGTAAGTGTTACTTTTGGGAAAATATAAACAACCACTTAGTAAAAATAAGTAGCCGTATTTTTTATAAGTTAAATTAATCCTAGTTAAAATACTTGCTGGGAGGAAAATGAGGTATATGATACTTCATTTTTCCTTTTCACGTTTCTCCCTCAAAGTTCAAACCGTGAAATCTATACTCAATCTTGAGGCACCTTTGCTGTTCCCCTACGAGTGGTATTTGTATAGGTCAATACTAAGGTGAATGGAGAGCATGCTTATAGTAAGTGGGACGGGGACATTTGTCAACACATCCCATGGTATCTCTCATTAGTTTGTAGTAATGTTTCATGCTTGACCTTGAGGCACCTTTGCTTGTGTCCACCTATGGATAACATTTGCATGATTCTTTACTCAAACTATAGAAATGAATAGGATTGCTTTAGTTTTTGCCCCTGTCGATTTTTCCCTACGATTGGCTCATTAGGGCAGAACTCTAGAGTCTAAAATGAGGGGTTACATTTACAAGAAATGTTAAACTAGTTAACAATTTTCTAGACCGAACAATGGTGACTGATATTTACAGGATCAAGGAGTTGTTTTGTATATTGGTTGAGATGGTCTCATTTCAGTGTAGGGGTACCTGATCACCCTACGGTGGTTTTTACCCTACCTCACTGAAACATCATTGCAAAATAGATGTCACATAGGGTGCATTAAATGATTTTGCTAAATTTGATTGGTTTTTTCCAAATGGGTAATGCTTAAATATTGATATAAATAAATTGTATGTTTCAAAAAATTACAAAAGGATTTCTGCAACACTAAATTTACTTATCGCCGATAAACTTACTCGCGAAAACTACACTGCATGGAAAACACTATCAAAACAATGTTAATCATCGATGACATAAGATTTTTTTTTTTTTTTTTTTTTATGGAGGATTGTCCTCCTGTTCCAGCTCAAAACGCCACTTGAAATGTTCGGGAGGCATATGAGCGTTGGGTATGGACAAATGAAAACGCTCGAGCATACATGTTGACAAGTATTTCTGAAGTCTTGGCCAATAAGCATGAGCCCATGCTCACTGCTCGGAGTCTCTGCGAGGAATGTTTGGACAATCGTCCTCTCAACTCAGGCATGATGCGCTCAAATTCATCTTCAATGCCCACATGCCAGAAGGGATATTTGTTCGAGAACACGTTCTCAACATGATGGTCCACTTTAATGTGGCTGAGATGAACGGTTCTGCCATTAATGAGGCCATTCAGGTTAGCTTTATCCTGGAAACTTTACCTAAAAGTTTCCTGCAGTTTCGTAGTAATGCTATTATGAATAGGATTGACTACAATATGACCACCTTGCTCAATGAGCTACAGACTTTCCAATCCTTGAAGAAATCCAAGGAATAGAAGGGTGAGACAAATGTTGCCTCGTCCTCTAAGAAATTTTAGAGAAGTTTGACCTCTGGAACTAAGTCTGTGCTTTCTTCTTTTGGCACCAAAAAGTGAAAGAAGAAGAAAGGTGGAAAGGGAAAAGTTAACCCACCAGTTGCTACCCAAAAGGGTAAGAAGGCCAAGGCTACAAAAGGAATTTGTTTTCATTGCAACCGAAAGGGACACTGAAAGAGGAATTGTCCCAAATACTTGGCATAAAAGAAGAAGGTCAAGTAAGGTAAATAAGATTTACTTGTTTTGGAGACTTGTTTAGTGGAGAATGATGATTCAGCCTGAATAATAAATTCAGGCACCACTAACCATGTTTGTTTTTCATTTTAGAGAATTAATTCACGGCGGCAACTGGAGACTGGAAAAATGACGATGTTTATTGGAACTGGGCACATCGCCTCAGCTACGATAGTGGGAGGGCTTCGACTCTGCTTATAGAAATCTTATATTTTATTAGATAATGTATATGTGGTTCCAAACTTGAAAGGGAACCTAATTTTTGTAAAATGTCTTCTAGAACAAGAATACTCTTTAAATTTTCATGTAAATAAAGTGTTTGTTTACAAGAATGGATTACATATTTGTTATGCTAATCTAAAAAATAATTTATATGTGATAAGACCATTAACAACTAAAGCTTTCATAAATCCCGAATTGTTTAAAACTGCGATAACTCAAAATAAAAGATAGAAAATTTCTTCTAAAGAATGCCCATCTTTGGCACCTAAGATTAGGACTCATAAGTCTCAATAGAATTGATAGAATAGTCAAGAATGGACTTCAAGTGAGTTAGAAGAAAATTCTTTACCTGTATGTGGGTCATGCCTTGAAGACAATATGACTAAAAGATCTTTTACTGGAAAAGGTCATAGGGCCAAAGAACCCTTAGAACTTGTACATTCAGACCTTCGTGGTCCGATGAATATTAAGGCAAGATGAGGGTTTGAATATTTCATCACTTTTATTGATAATTATTCTAGATATTGGCATGTTTATTTAATGCGACATAAGTTTGAAGACCTTGAAAAGTTCAAGGAGTACAAGACTGAAGTTAAAAATACATTAAATAAAAAGATTAAAACATTTCGATCTGATCCAGGTGGAGAGTATCTGGATCTAAAATTTCAAGACTATTTGATAGAACATGGAATTGTATCCCACTCTCAGTACCTGGTACACCTCAGCAAAATGGTGTATCAAAAAGGAGAAATTGAACCCTGTAAGACATGGTTTAGTCTATCATGAGTTATGCTTCCTTGCCTAACTCGTCTTAGGATTATGCAGTGCATACTACAACTTACATTTTGAACTGCGTTCCTTCCAAGAGTGTTACTGGAATACCTTTGGAATTATGGAATTGTCGTAAAGGTAGTTTACGCCATTTCAGAGCCTAGGGTTGCCCAACACATGTGCTTGAGGCAAATCTTAAGAAATTGGAACCTCGTTCAAAATTGTGCCTATTTGTAGGTTATCCTAAAGGAATGAGAGGTGGTTACTTCTATGATCCTAAGAATAATAAGGTGTTTGTGTTGAAAAAAGCTACCTTGTTAGAAGAAGACCACATAAAGAAGCACAAACCCCATAGTAAAATTGTGTTGAATGAATTTTCTAGTGAAACTACTGAACCTTCAATAAGAGTTGTTGAAGAACCCAAGACCTTAACAAGAGTTGTTGAAGTTGGATCATCTAGTAGGTCACATCCACCTCAAGCGTTGAGGGAGCCTTGACGTAGTGGGAAGGTTACGAACTCATCTATCCGTTATATGGGTTTAACAAAAACCTAGCTATCATAGCTAACAGAGATGTCGAGGATACATTGTCTTACAAGAAGGCAATGGAGGATGTTGACAAAGATGAATGGATCAAAGCCATGGATTTCGAAATGCAGTCTATGTACTTTATTTTAGTTTGGGATCTTGTAGATCAACCTGATGGGGTAAAACCTATAGGTTGCAAGTGGATCTACAAGAGAACATGAGGTGTTGATGGGAAGGTGAAAAACCTTCAAGTTTAGACTTGTGGCAAAAGGTTATACCCAAGTTGAAGGAGTCGACTATGAGAAGACTTTCTCACCTGTTTCCATGTTGAAGTCTACCCGGATACTCCTATCCATTGCCTCATATTATGACTATGAGATTTGGCAAATGGACGTCAAGACTGCTTTTCTAAGTGGAAACCTTGAGAAGAACATTTATATGAAGCAACCTAAGAGATTCATAACCCAAGGTCAAGAGCAAAAGGTCTACAAGCTTAATCGGTCCATTTATGGATTGAAGCAAGCTTCTTGATCTTGGAATATAAGATTTGATACTGTGATCAAATCTTATTGCTTTGATCAGAATGTTGATGAGCCTTGTGTTTACATGAAAATCATCAATAGTTCAGTAGCTTTTCTTATGTTGTATATAGATGATATCCTACTCATTGGGAAAGATGTAGACATGCTGACTGAAAGTAAGAATTGGCTAGCGACCCAATTCCAAATGAAAGATTTGGGAGAGATGCAGTTTGTTTTGGGCATTTAGATCTTTAGAGATCAAAAGAACAAAACGCTATCCTTATCTCAAGCATCGTACATTGACAAGATGCTTGTCAAGTTTTCGATGCAGAACTCCAAGAAGGGTTTACTCCCTTTCAAGAATGGAGTTATTTTGTCTAAAAAACAATGTCCTAAAACACCTCAAGAGGTTGAGGAAATGAGATAGATCCCCTATGTATCGGCTATTGGTAGCCTGATATATGCGATGTTGTGTACTAGACTTGACATCTACTATGCAGTGGGGATAATCAGTAGATATCAATCTAATCCAGGTTATGATCATTGAAATGTTGTTAAGAATATCATCAAGTATCTTCAGAGAACGAGAGACTACATTCTTTTGTATGGTTCTAAGGATTCGATCCTTACAGGATACACGGATACGATTTCCAAACTAATAAGGATTCTAGGAAATCCACATTAGGATTAGTGTTCACTCTTAACGGAGGGGTAGTAGTCTGGAAGAGCACCATGCAGGGGTGTGTTGCTAACTCCACTATGGAGGCTGAGTATGTAGCGGCTTGTGAAGCTACTAAGAAAGCTGTGTGGCTTAGGAAGTTTTTGACTGATTTGGAAGTGGTTCCAGACATGTCTAGGCCCATCACCCTTTATTGTGATAATAGTGGTGTTGTGGCTAATTATAGCGAGCCTAGAAGTCACAAGCACGGGAAGCACATAGAGTAGAAGTATCATCTCATTCGGGAGATTGTGCATCGAGGGGACGAGATCGTCACACAAATAGCTTTAGAGCACAACGTTGTTGATCCATTTACAAAGGCTTTCACGACTAAGGTGTTTAAGGGTAGCCTGCAAAGTATGGGTCTATAGTACATGCCACATTTAGTCTACGGCAAGTGGGAGATTTTTTAGTGGACACGTATTATGCACTAGTTTACTGTTTTATGTACTTTTATATTAGCGTGACTTTTATGATGTACACCCCACTGGCTTTAGAACAAGTGAAAAATTGTTGGGGTTGATGCCCTAAATCTCGTGGGTCCTGTAGTTTGTAATTGTAAAGTACAAATGATTTTTTTATTTAATAAAATATGAATTATTTTATTTGACAAGCATTAACCCACAAAACCAATAAACTAACATCCAATGTTATCTTTTGTAGCTTAAACTGAAGGAACTCTTATACAAGAGTACCTCTGAGTGGAAGTAGATCTTTCCAAAGACATTGTGACAGAATTACCACATTTACATTCAAACATACAGATATGCATCATACTACAAATTACCAGCATGCTTAGAACGATAAAGAATAAGAGAACAAGAACACGTACCAGTTGAAGAACTTTTCTTCACCAAAATCTCGCTCTTTCCAAGGGACGGCTTCTTTCGCTCTCACTGAAACTTCCAAGCTATCGTCCCCATCTTTGTTCTACCACCACTTAGAACCCTCAGAATTCTCGGTGTGAGAATTCAAAGAGGGGGCTCTATTTGGAATTTGGTAGAGGGGAGGAGGATATGAAGATCGTATAGCACGACCAAGCAAGTTGGAGAAGGGAAAGTCTATCGTATAGACTGTGCTTGTTCGTTTAGACGAAGGTATACGATCGTGTAGGAAAAAGGCAGTGATTGTCTAGACCATCATTTAGTAATTGCTCGACGCTAGACGATCATTTAGAAAAACGTAGATGATCGTTTAGAAAGATGTGCG
Source organism: Benincasa hispida (assembly GCF_009727055.1). Classification (NCBI taxonomy): domain Eukaryota; kingdom Viridiplantae; phylum Streptophyta; class Magnoliopsida; order Cucurbitales; family Cucurbitaceae; genus Benincasa; species Benincasa hispida. Next base: position 51,911,757 of record NC_052358.1, read on the forward strand.
TGCGTATAAACAATCGTGTAGTAAATTCGAGCTATCATATAGTCTCTCAGTTTACTAAGTGATAGGCAGCATACACTTGAGCGAATTCCGTGATCTTTTGAAAAATGAAAACGATTTTCATTTTATTCTTCAGTTACGAAAACTGATTGGAACTTCCCACTATCACACGGTTATAGAGAAAACGGCGGCCAATAATCCCATAATTTTTCAATTAATAATAATAAATATAATCATATTATATTCATTAACCTAGAGTTTAATATCACATGTAAACCATAGTGTTTCTATTCAACTAGATATAAATCATATTTATATCCAATTTCCTCCAATTAATGTATCTCATACATAAAGTCAATCATATCATATATAATTAACTAGTTAAATTGTAACGATCTGTCCCCCTAGGACCTAGGTAAGGCCGTTACTAAAATAAATGCATGCAAAGAATTTAAAACGACGCTCAGTCATTTGAAATAAATGCTAATTAAAAACAAGAGAAGTTCAAAAGACATTTATTAAATGCAATTGTTAAAAACAATAATAGAGTACCCATAAATCATAAAGGTTAATAAGTACATATGAAAAACAATTCTTAATATAAGTTTCAAACATCAAAACTAAACATTAAGGGAAACATGAAAAGAACTCTAAATCTCATGATGCGGAAGCGTAAAAAAAAACTAGTCCTAGTGGCTTGATCATAAATTCTGCTGCACCATCGCCGGTGCATCTCTACCCTTACCTGAAACATCAACATAAGAAAGAATGAGTATAAAATACTTAGTAAGTAACCCCACCACTAGGGTCAGGCTAGGCATCTATGTCCTCTAGATACCCACATATGGCACATAAATACATGTAACATATAAGAGACTGAGTTCTATCCTATTGTAGTTAAGTATGCCCATAAAACTGGTGAATCCTGAAGGAAACACAAAACTGGT